>NC_138528.1:98906844-98979344 GCF_964234715.1 Podarcis melisellensis | reverse complement strand
TCATTAGCAGTGACAATACATAACACACACTGATGAATTGTCTAGTCTTAAGTGGTTGATCCATGAATCAACCTAGATCAGGCTGTTAATTAAAACAACTATAACTAATGGTATAGTTGTTTTAATTAACAGTCTGATTCTCCACCTGGTTACACCAAACACCTTTGACATTAGCCAGTTTAGCCCCACTGAACTCAAGAGGAGGTGGGAGAGAATGAGGGAGAGAGAGAAATGAACAGTGAAATCTTTTGTATGTTTGCTCATAACTAAGTCCTACTGTAGCCCTTAGGTACTCCAAACAGCGATAAAGTGTGCTATCTTGCCCAATCACCTTCAAACCTATAGAACAGAAATTTTCAACCTTTTTGGGTCCATGGCTCCCTTGACCAACTACATTCTTTCTGCAGCACCCCTGTGGGACTCGGGAGCCCAGTTATGTCACCCCTTGACTGCAGAGCTGGTAGCCTCTCACTCTTTTTTGAACACCCAACCTTGTGGAGTATTCCCTCAGTTTCCTCTCCTCTCCCCTCTCCTTGGAGGTCCTCTGGGCAGCCTCTGCTTCAACAAACAGCTGTGCACACCTTTGGGAGGCAGGGACGTGAGAGGGCATCAGAGGAGGGAGGGAGGGAAGGAAGGAGGGATAGAGGCCCGTGTTGCCTGTGGCACCCCTGACCATCATTCAAGGGATCCCAGGGTGCCATAGAAGCCACTGCTATAGAAGATGACCGTCGGTAGCGTGGAGCCTTTATACCTGTGGGTGCTCCCTTCCTACCTGCGTAACAGAACCCTATGTAATTGCTGGGTTCTGAAATGTGTGGGCAATGGTACCCACTGCAGACAATCACCTCCCATGATTTGGAAGGCAACAGAAACAGTGATAGAGGGATGAAGCTAGTGTGTTTGTCCTTGCTTTCTCTCCTCCTCCCTCCTATTTCCTTTCCCCTATTTGGAGTGCCTACAAAGGCCTAATGTCTAGGGAAGCTTACTTCCTAGCAAGTATTTTTACAGCCAAAGTCAAGTGCTATAGTTGACTTGCATTATAGATTGGATTGTTTTTTAAATGATCTTCATCTTTATTGCCTTAATGAACAAAATTTGTATACCACTTGCTCAGTTTAAAAAACCCTCCACAAACACCTCTAGGTGGTTTACAAAGGACCACTTTATTTTATTCACTAAACAAAGCCTACTGGTAAGGAAGGGCATATATATTTTTCTCTTCCAAGATCCTGATCCTGTACTTTTATCAACTATTTGATCTGTGGGTATTTGCGGAAAGTAATGCTAGAAATAAGTGAATATATTAATGCTATAAATAACATCAAAAGAACCTTTAAAGGCATAGCAATGGACCGAGCTTTTTTTCTTTTCTTTTTTACAACTCTATATGAGATACTTGTTTTATTTATTTGTAAAATGTTTATATACCACTACATCATAACAATCCTAGTGGTTTACAATATTATCTATACAGTCGTACCTCGGAAGTCAAACAGAATCCGTTCTGGAAGTCCGTTCAACTTCTGAAATGCGGCTTCTGATTGGCTGCAGGAAGTTCCTGCAGCCAATCAGAAGCCGTGGAAGCCCCGTCGGACATTCAGCTTCCAAAATTTTTTTGAAAACCAGAACACTCACTTCCTGTTTTCGATCGTTTGGGAGCCGGAACATTCGACTCCCAAGGCATTTGGAAGCTGAGGTACGACTGTATATTTAAAAACACATAGAAAATGAAATCAAAGGCCACCCACTATTTATTATGGAAAGATGTATTCTTAATTTCCTCCCTCCCTTCCTCCCTCCCTCCCTCCCTCCCTTCCTTCCTTCCTTCCTTCCTTCCTTCCTTCCTTCCTTTTCTGTACTTGGGAAGCCCCTAAGGAGTAAAATAAACAGATTCATTTAAGTAGGAGCCTGGGAAGCTGCCTTATACTCAGTCAGATCATAGGTCCATCTAGTTCAGTACTGTCTACACTGACTGGCAGCAGCTCCCCAGGGTTTCAAAGAGGAGAACTTTTCCAAGCCTACCTGGAGTTGCCAGGGGTTGAACCAGAGACCTTCCTCAGGTAAACCAGTGCTCTGCCACTGACCTACTGTTCTTCATCTATATATGTATCCTACATGTCCATATCATATAATAAAGATCAGGGGGATTTTTGAACAGAAGTATTCAGGTCTTGGTGTTATTTAAAGACTCCTAATTTTTAATGTGCCTTTTGGACTTTATTTAGCTATGCAAGATATCACCATATTCAGTATTTTATATATATATATATATATAAAATAAACATGTCTAGTCAAAGAAAGCATTAATGAAGCAATTCCCCAAATAAAACAGCCCATCATATCTGAGTTGCAGCAGAGAGAAAGTGTGGTCTTTGTAGTTTAATCAAGATCACAAGACTTGTTTTGAGCGTCTGTCATCTTTAATTTTACGGCACTTCATTTCAGAGTGGGACTGCCAGGGTCACATGCAATTAAAACACAGGCAAGATTTGTCTTGTGAAATCTTCACATAAAAAGTAATGTGTTACTCTATTTTAACTTTTCTACTGAACTCTGTGAACTCACTAATTACTTTTCCCCCTCTTGTCACCTTTTTGATATGACATGGATTTTACAGAAGAGGGAAGTTTGGAATATTTATCTCCAGCGCGCGCACGCACCCCCCCCCTTTCCCGAATCAAGCATATGATTGAGGATAACAAAATTAAACCCAAGCCGGGGGGGTGGGGGGTGGGAAGAATTGTATATTAGGGTGGGTGGGGGGAAATCTTGAGTATTGCTGCTACCCTTACAAAGGGACTAGTAGATCAAATCCAAGGGAATAACCATTAATCTGCTTAACAAGGGCAGGTAGGAGAAGAATAGCAAGCCGAGGGTTTTATTGAGGCCAATCTCATGAACCCATGCTTAGTCTTTTTTTGGGGGGGGGGTAAAAAAGACTTCCGTGCGGTGGACCATGAAAAGCGATAAAGACCGAGGCCTCTCTGCTTCCTTTATAGCCCAGGCTCAGTTGTTGTTGTGTTGTGGCCATCGGTAAATTGCACAGACCCTTATTAAGCTTATTGATAAGGAGCTTAGGGGAAGTTCCATTCAGTCCGTGGTGCCTGCTCCTTTTTGTTCTCCTTGCACAAACCCTCCTCTCTTTGTATGGGGAAGAAACCTTTATGCTCCACCTCAGGATTCTGCACCACTGCTCTCTTCATTTGGGTTGGAGAGGCATGTGGGAACCATAGAGCAGAAGGGAGAGAGGAGCAGAGCTGGCAAAAGAGCAGGGGGAGGGCGCACAGGCTTATTTATATGTGCCGGAGACACCTGGCGAAGGCCTGCGAAAACAACAGCAACCAGACTTCATGCTTCCCAAGAATCTTTTATATCACTCTCCTTTCCGTGCAGCTGGAATCCATGGGGATCAGGGGATTATTTTTGATACCTGTCTAAAAGAGTTATGTCTACCCCGATTTCCACCCCGGCTTTCTAATTAACGGCATTGTATACAGGAAACACTCTCTTTTAATACCTGCATTCTTTCAGTAATAGCCCGGTGAAAGAAAAAGAGAGTGTGGAAAATTTGGTTAGCAATTTGCCCTTTTGAAGTCATCTTGGAGTTTCCAGTCCTAGCAACTGTGACCTGAAAACTGATTACTGTTAAATAGGGGGGAGCCAGGCTGGCAGGGTGGAGAGAATGGCTGGCACTTTGAGCTTCAACAGACAGGACTGGGAAGTCCCCTCCATGTACCTGTTTTTATGCTGAGGCATAGTGAAAGAACCCCTTTTTGGACTTCCTTGCATTATCGCAGGTGCTTCCATTTCTAGGTCACCGTCTTCCTAGCAAAGCGCCTATGTCCCTGCATTCTCCCTTTTAACGTTGCTTTCTTTTGGGTGGTGTGAATACAAGAACTTGATGGTGAGATATAGATGGAACACATAAAAAATAATAATTCACAGCCCCAAACAAGAGGCATTAAGGCAGCCTGCCCCAGCCTGCCCCCACCAACTGTTTTGGAGCCCCCAGTTTGCAGGGCCTGTGATCAACAATGATGACAATTGTAGCTGAAAATTTTTGGATGGTTCCACATGGGATCCCCTGGGTATATATGATGGAAATGATTTGAGAGATGAATCGCCCATTGTTGTTGT
Organism: Podarcis melisellensis; assembly: GCF_964234715.1. Classification (NCBI taxonomy): domain Eukaryota; kingdom Metazoa; phylum Chordata; class Lepidosauria; order Squamata; family Lacertidae; genus Podarcis; species Podarcis melisellensis. The sequence continues at coordinate 98,975,207 of NC_138528.1, read as the reverse complement.
TGCTGCTGCTGCTGTTATTAAATTCAATTTTTATCGTGCTAGCATAGGCTTTGTACACAGTTAAAAACAGACACACTGAATCCTGGGAACTTTATGTTTGTTACGGATGCTGGGAATTGTAGCCCTGTGAGAGGTAAACTACAGTACTATGATTTTTTGAGGGGAAGGGTGCTCTTTAAAGATGCTTTAGATATATGGTGTGTGATGGGAGTTGTAGCCCAGAACAACTAGATGGCACCTAGTTGGTTGCATTAAGGAGTGCTACGGAAACGATGTTTGAGGAAACACTCAAAGCCCAGTTTTAAACTGCAGGCTATTCCAAGGGAAGGAAGGTGAGATCAATTGTCTGACATCCCTCACCGTAATACCAGGTGAAGTGTTTTCCTTTGCCTGTGTGGTCTGAGCTCAAACCACATGAGCACAAGCACAGGGATTTGCAAGTGCCAGCGATCAGTTGTTCGATGGTGCATTCAAACCCTACTTTAGGCAGGAATCTACCACTCTACCTGTTCCACACCTGACTTTATATATGTCAGAAGATGTTGGGCAGGGGGGGCGTGTCTTGGGGAATCTATTCTAATGGGTCAGTTTAGGACTGCAGCTGTTCTTTGTTAACCCCATAGGCTAACAGTTCCTCTTTGTGGATTGCAGGTGCTTTCAAATAATACGCTTTCCGTATTGCAAATTAGGACCCACTTGTGCAGGCCTATTCCATTCATTTCCTCAAGGCTTTCCCTCTTCCATTTTGTCTTTTCTTGTAGAGGATACACATCAATGCTGTGGATCAGCAACATAACCCCAATGGAAGCTTAAATCTTCATGATCTAAGCAAGGCTGATGGAAAGATCTATGGGTACTACAGTCACCGTGGGTCAGCTATGACACTTCCCTACAAAAAAGGAAGGCCAAACAAGCTTTCTACAGCACAATACCTCCCACTGCATCCTCCTTCAGTTGCAAGGGTGAAGGTGGGGAATTATCATTGAACTTTCTGAACATATAGCCTACTGAAAGATCCCAGCATAACTGGGTAGGGTTGCTTTTCCTCCAATTTCATACTGAACCACTAGATTCAAATTTTCATTTTCACAACAACAGTATGGCAAATTGTCATCTTTTTTGCGCACAGCTGTCTCGGTATTCTCATAATTTGAATGATTCAAGATCACTGTCTGGCAGCGTGAATCACAGCATGCCCCCGTGCCTGCCTCTTTTTCAATTATGTCTAAGAGGAAGACTGCTGGAGACCCATTTTTTCATCTTGCACAGGACCCCAAAAGTGCCAGATCTCATTTCAATATAATATGAGATGGTATGTTGAAGTAGATGTTAACAGGGCGCTGAAAGAGACAATCTATGGGGAGAAGATCAGGCATTACAGTGTAGGGCAGACACTTTATTAATGCACTTTTTATGAACACAGAACTAGCATCACAAACAGAGGCCCTGTCTTTAACATATTGATCCCTATTTTATTGTTATCTGCACACCTACACACTGGATCAACATATTATTTTGCACTTTTAAAAAAAACAAAACACACAAGCATGTGGGAGGTCATGTTTTAGGCTAAAGAGAGAATACACACAAGTTACAGAATAAGGATTAAAGTTTGATCCGATCTATGTATACTCAGAGTTATATCTCATTGTGCTCCATGGGAATCGTTCCCATGGTACATACAATTTCAGCCTGGCTGCAGTTTCATGCATGTTCACTTGGGAGTTAGCTCATTGGGTTCAGTGGGTCTTACTTCTGAGTAAATCAAAGGCCAATTGTACTTGTCCCAAAAAAGGGGGGGGGTTCATGCAGTCTTTTAAACAGCTCAGGACTGCAATACCACAAGGACCGCCTCTTCTCGTGTGAACCAATCTGGACCCCGTGACCATCATCTGAGGCCCTTCTTCATATGCCCCTTCCACGAGACCCAGAGGGTGTCAACATGAGAATGGCCTTTTCTATGGTGGCTCCCTGCTGGTAGAGTGTTCTCCCCAGAGAGGCTCACCTGACACCTTTGTTACATAGCTTTAGACGCCAGGTGAAAGAATTTCTCTATAACCAGGCCTTTGGCTAATTCAACTATATATGGCCTTTTAAACAGTGTGTGTGGTGGTCATGTTGTTATGTATTTATGTATTTTTATAATGTAAACCGCCCCGTGATCTTCAGAAGAAGGGCAGTATATAAATTTAATTGATAACGGATATAAAAAAATAAGTGCCCCATGTCCAATCCCCATATCATTGCCCCCTGAAAAATGCAGCCTTGTGTAGCTGATGGCTATACTTTGGTAAACTTTACCAATTCCTTTAAAATAAAATAAAAATGCTGTCAGGATTTAGGGTCAACTTGCCATTTGTTTAAATGAGTGTGCCCATTTCAGGGCCTTAAAACATAAGGGAAGGGATGTGTAGCTTAGTGATAGAGCAAGTGGAGTGGGCAAGTTTCAGTTCTTGGCGTTCCCAGTTAAAATGATTGGGGGCGGGATTGGTAAGCAATGGGGAATCTCTGACCCATGGGGACTAATGCAGCCTATGAGGTCTCTAGATCTGCCCTGTCTCCCCAGGCCCCACCCCCCTAGAGTTCACCTGGCTAGATTAAGTGTGGGAAGGGGAGCTGTCACATTTAAAATGATCAAACTTGAGAATTAGAACAACACTCAGCATCTTTCTGTTGTTATTTTTAACAGGCAAATGTTAGCCACGTCCCCAGCGTTTGAAAAATGCAGCTGATACGGATGCTGAAGTGAAAATAGAAGCTGAAATGGATTTTTGTACCATTGCTGGAAGCCTGCAACACGGTATGGCTCTACTAAGTGCTTTTGTCTTTATATTGAGGGCTGGGGCTGCACCTAAGAGTGTGCAGTTTGCCCTATTACAATGGAAGCAGCAGACACATGCATGCAGAGGAATGTACATGTAGATCGGCAGTACAAAATTAATTAGGCAGCACTTAAGAGTGGCATTTGGCCTCTGACACCCATCGGAAAAGAATTTTCTGGACCACAGCAATTGACTCCAAAACATGAGAAATAAGAAAGGAAACCATTTATTAATAAAACATTCATTGCGCCACGGGATAAGAGATCTTTCTTTATTGTTTAGCTGGCTCATTTATTGTTGATGTCTTTCTCACTCACCCAAACACACACACACAGACACCGCTGAATATGCAGAGTACCTCTAAAGTCCTTTTGCATTTTTAATAAGGGTTGGGGGTTTTTTATATAAAAAAGATACTAGTGCAAGAAGAAGAAATCGTAAGCTGGCATAAATACTTTATAGCACTATGGTTTCGGAAAGGAAAGCTCACTGGGAATTGTGGTTAAAAAGAAAAGCAGTTTGGGGACAGAACATATACCTGTGCTGTGTTGAAGGTGTCTTCCAGTATATTTAGATTTCCCTCTCAGCTTCTGTAATTTAGGTAAATGGGTTCTAACTAGTAGTGTTTGAGTGGAGAAGGATAACGTATTGCAGTGTGGGCTCACCCTTTCCCATCAATAAACAAATAGGAACATAGGAAACTGCCTTCCTGGTATTCACCCAGCTGCCTTTGAAGAGTGCTCAAAAAAATCAATTGTCTCAAAGATCTGCAGCCAAATTGTTGACTGTGACTGGTTATAGGGAACATACAACTGCCTTATGTTCTTGTGGGCTTGAAAACATTCTCTCCTTTGCTTTAGGGTGTGTTCAGCTCACCCTCTCATACGCTACATAGCCTAAGCCATGTGTGGTTCTCTACAAAACTGAGAGCAACATCTTTGGCTGGGTGCTCCCCCTAAAGAAAGGTCAACAAATTCTGGAACCTCTTTTTCCAGAAAAAAAGCCCTGGAGAAGAGCAATGGAAGAACATGGGCCAAAACTAAGAAAGAACCCCTGATCCAGACCCACGGGCAGCTTGACAAAATGGCAGAAAGAATGCGGATTGATGAATTGCCCTCTGTTTTAACGTTCAAAATGTCCGTGGGCTATTGTTTTGTCTGTGCCACTGAAATAGTTTCATGAATCATTATTGAAAGCAAGGGGGCCCATTGCATTTACTGCTGCATTTTAAGGGAAACGGAAGGGTGGTAAGAACTGCTTCACATTAAATAAGCTGAAAACTGTGCCTTGTAAGCAAGGAGTGATGATTCTAAATCCACGTTAGTGGCTGCGAAAGTAGAACCAGAGGAAAGAAATGGGATGGGATGGGGAAGATAAGTTAGTGATCTTAAGGAGGCTCGGGGTTATAACAACCAGTGAAGCTTCCTTCCTTGATATCAATAAGCTTTAGAACATAGAAGGATTTAACATATAAAGGTAATAAGTTACACTTGCTAGAGTAGGATTAAAAATGTATGAGATATAAACCTTCCTTCATGCTTAAGGCTACTTCATGTTGAGACAAGATTATCATGTGGCTGGAGTTTGGATGAAACACCCCCATTGGGCACTTGATGAAGAATCACACCTTTGCATCAAGGCAATGTTTTCACATAGAGGGGGAAGAGAGCGGGGAGAGAAAGAAACAGCAGACAGGAGCATTAAGTCATGTGGCTTTCTCAAGGAGCCACTTGTGCTCTTGATGGCTGTGAAGATAACATGCTTCACTACACAGTACAATACTAATCATATGTACTATCATAACAGTACTAGACCAAATAGCAATCCTAACTATAATATCACATATTTAATTAGTGCAGGGATGTAAACTGCTACTTTTGTCTCATTAGCAGAACTGTAGGCTCAATCCTGCCTGCAGTTATCTAAGCAACTCCCAATAGCTAATGAGAAGTAGAGAAGAGGAGCATGTTCACAGACTATAGTTTTTGTTAGTGCAAAGGGGAAAGAACAAACACAAAAGCATTTCTGTGCAATCAACATTTCTGCATATGAAACAAAATTGTAAAATTACTTATTACTCAGGGCTTTTTTCCCCCCAGCTGGAACTTGCTGGAACTCAGTTCCGTCACATCTCAGGCGGGTGCTGTTGCCATTATAAGAGAGCAAGGGAGACGTTCATGGTGAGTTCTGACACTTCTTTTTCTAGAAAAATATCAGTGTTATTATCCATTAGCATTTTAGACCACATGTTTTGTTTGGTGCACAAAAGGTGCACGTCATCATGGGTAGGTGGTTTACTATATTCTAGCCATGTCTGTCTGTCTGTGTCTGTCTGTCTGTCTGTCTCTCTCTCTTTCACACACACACACACACACACACACACACACACACACACCCCTTCCATCCAGACAAGCAGGATACATTATTACACTTCAAGAACACCTTCCAGCCAGGCATGGAGCATGGCCAGTGCATGGTGTGGCCTGGGAGGAAGAGATGTGGCCTGAGGAGAGTGCCAAGGGCCAGACAGAGGCCTGTAAGGCTGCATGCTAGGAAGACAGGTGCCTCCTCCTTTTTCTGTACTATATGATTATGCCCTAAGAATGCCCATCTCTCTGGCCGGTTCACATTTTACAAACAGTGAATGAAAGTTGTTGCAATAAGTTAGGGGGATGTACTGAATCAAATGACTATTTTTTTTGGGGGGGGAACCACCTTCTTCTTCTGAGGCCTAGTGGCTGGAAAGCACTTACCCTGCCAAGGACACCCCCTCCACACACTGGTATGCCTGTAGATGCTGGTGGTGGTGTGCCAATGATAAGGTCAGAAATGAAGCACTTTGAGGGGCAGGCCTGAGTACATCATGGATGGACAGAGTCATAAGCTGCCTTGTTTTCCCGACTCTCTCCTAAAGAGGCCCTGAACTATTAATTTCCTCCCATGACAGTCTGTGCTTGCCCTGGCTTCTCCCCTCACCCCAATAGGATGCCTCTCTTTTAGCCATGCTTTATGTCAACCCAAGATTCAATTTCTGACATGAGAACTGCAGTTCAGTTGATATTCTGAACATTCTTATGTCCAATTCTTTCTGATTTAATTCCTGTCCGGTGGGAAATGGAAGTTCAGTGAGTCTGTATACACTTTTTTTGGACACAATATTATTGATTTGTCTTGTAAACTGCTTTGAGGGTTGGTTCCCATCACCACCCCCCATCCCAATCAAGCAGTATATAATTTTTATGACCTATCTACAAATAAATAGGTAATTTAACAACCTCTTGGGGTCAGAATCTGATTCCAGCCACAAAAACACGCCCTCCCTCTAGTCGATACTAAACATTGCCAAGAATGACAGAACCATCCACATGTTCAGCTAGAAGGTAATCATGCCATGCACCACCAACCCTGAGACATCTTACAACTGGACATGTGTATCCTAAAGTTTTACTTCTTTCTCTTAAATTGTTCTGACTGGTTACTGCTTGGTGTCTCTTTCTTCATTCTCGCCGTTCTGTACTAACGTCGTGGTTGCTTCAGCAATAGCTTAGTCCTTTTTCACTTGTGGATTCTGAATATCTTACCCATTAATCCTGGTGCTTGTAGTTGTTTAATGAAGCAGCAGCATCCTTGTACATTTATTTTCCTTGATGATCATTTTAAAACACAGCTTCAACTGCTTAACAACATAGTAGGCTGAGAAACGGTGTTGAACAATGACATTGTAATTCCTGACTATTAGATTTGATACTTGAGACATATCTCTCATACACAGCAGATTTATGCATTAATCCTATATTGGGGGGGGGCGTTAATTGCTCAAAATATTTGCTTCTAGATCTGCATTTTCACACATTTTATTTACATGGTTTATTTTTCATTTTATGAACAAATCGATAGCCAGGCAGACTCTTTTACCACACTGGATTAGTTTTATTTATTCTCTTTGAACTTGATTAAAAAGCTGTCAAACATAAGTCTACATTTTATCAGCGGAATACTTTTACAAAACAGGGTAGGGGATGTGTATAGCTGGAAACATACATTTCAGAATAAAACAATATTTGATATATTCTAGACAGTTACCCTTTTGTTTATCCATGACAACTGAAACTAACCATCAAATGTATAAATTGATTCAAGTCTAGCCAAGTAATCCTAAGGGCATATGAAAAGGCTTTTAAAAAAGTTCTTTCTAGATGAATTTAATGCAGTTCACCAATAAAGCATCTTTGGGAGCATAATAAAAATTTCTACAAAACATGACATAGCTGGGGAAAGAGCAAAGTCGGATAAAGTGTTGGAAAATTCAAAATGGATGTTGCATTCAAAATGAGCAATTGGGTAACTTGATGCACTGCTGCTGTTGCATTTGAAACAATGAGGCTCAGGGATTAATTTCATTCTTAAGCTTGCAAATGAAACATTTACACCACCCCAACCTATGATGATTTAGGCTGAGTTTTTGTTATAGGCCTGTGTGAAAATCTATAACCATGTTTTGAACCTGTAGCTTTCATCATTCGACGTGATCATTTTCCACACAAAATTATTTTGAATGTACATACCTGTTATTAAGTGATAGACTGCATCACTACACCAATTTAATTGTTCCAAAAGCCAATTTAAACCCATTAACCTCCAACCCTGCTTGTCTGGGAGTGCCATTGCATATGCCTCTAAGCTATCTTTCATCTGGATTTGGCGAAATTGTCAAATCCCAGCTGTAAAATGAAGGCATGCAAAATGGCAAAGCCCTGGGGGCGGAGTGCTGGCAGAGAATGATTCATTCAAAGGGTTAATGCTGAGTACATATAAGCAAATATTGACAATGTATTTTTATTCCAATGTTTGGAAATTTAAAGACAAAATTGTCATTAAGTTTTCACAAAACGAGGCATCTGTCACTTGAGGGGAGAATAAATGTTTCAGAAAGATGTTTACAGAAATGTAAAAATATTAGATTCAAAGACAGATGTGAATATATTCAGTAACACTCCCTGTCTGTCAGTCTTTCTCGCAGTTGAAGATCTTGGTGTACTCGCTTAACATTAGCTCAACAATCTGGTTTTGGTATAGCATGTTTACTGCCATGGAGCCTGTCTCTTTTTCAGGCCGAAGGAGCGTCGGTCCAAAAACAATCCCCAAACTCTGCTGTGACATAAGATTCACGTTCTCCTTGGCTGCTATCCTGGTGGCAAAAAAAAGAAAGGAATTGGTTAAAAAATGAATTCAACTAAAGGGGAAAAAAATTCACTAAACAGAAAATGCAGTGGCACTCTCATTTTTCAGTGGTGCTTCAATTATAACTAAAATCTTGATTTAATTATTAGAGAGAATGAAATAGAAGTGAGAAAAAAAATTGATGAAAAAGGTCCATCTTATGGTGGAAATGATATTTTTGGATCCAAGATAGTGGATAAACTCTATATTATTTCCTCTTGACAGGCACTGGAGCCCTTTCTTCGTATTCTCCTTGGTGGTATGTTGAAACATATTTCTTCTCCTTAATGTCCTTCATGTTCTTTCTCTCGTGGGAGCAGATCACTGTAATATTACTGTATTTTTCACTCCATAAGACACACCTACCGTATTTTTCGCACCATAGGGCGCACCGGACCATAGGGCGCACCCAGTTTTTTTGGTGGGAAATAAAGAGGGGAAAATTATTTTTCCCCCAGGCGCGGGGCTGGGACGGGGGAAGCTCGAGCTTCCCCCGACCCCAGCCCCCCAAAAGGCAAGTCTCTGCAAGCCGTGGGAGCGCTCCCGCTGCTTGCTGAGAGGTCCGCGAAGCCTGGACGCACTGAGATCAGCGCACGCAGGCTTCAGCATGCAGGCAACTCTCTGCAAGCAGCGGGAGCCCAGCGCCGTCCCCCGAGTTTGCGGGGCTGGCGACGGGGAGGAGCAGGCTTCTCCCCCCGCCAGCCTTCTAGCCAAGTCGGGGGACAGCGGGAAGGGCGTGCTGCGCCTCTCCCGCTGTCTCCCGAGTTTGCGGGGCTGGCGACGGGGAGGAGCAGGCTTCTCCCCCCTGCCAGCCTTCTAGCCAAGTCGGGGGACAGCGGGAAGGGCGTGCTGCGCATCTCCCACTGTCCCCCGAGCTTGTGGGGCTGGCAGTGGGGCTCTCCAGGCTTCAGCGAAAGCCTGCATTCGCACCATAGGACGCACACACATTTCCCCTTCATTTTTGGAGGGGAAAAAGTGCGTCCTATGGTGCGAAAAATACGGTAGTTTTTAGAGGGGGAAAGCAAGAAAAAAAATATTCTGTGCAGAGCATGTATAATAAGCAAGCCAAGCAAGAGAGGCTTACATGGCTTCTCTCCCGCTTTGCGTAGCTCTCACTTTGCTTGCCCATCCCTCCTCCTGCCTCACTGTAAAAGAGGAGGAGACACCACAACAGGTGCTTTGCTTGCTTTACAGCGAGGCGGGAGGAGGGATGGGCAAGCAAAGTGAGAGCTGCCCAAAGCGAGAGAGAAGCCATGTAAGCGGCTCTCACTTTGCTTGCGCCCGTCCATCCCTCCTCCCGCTTCGCTGTGATGCCAGCAGAGCAAGAGGCGCTGCACAGCTCTCGCTCTTGCTTTGCTGGCTTCACAGCAAAGTGGGAGGAGGAACAGAAGGGAGCCCCTTACACAGAGCCCCTTCCGTCCCTCATCCCGCTTCGCTGAGAAGCCCGCAGAGCAAGAGCGATAGCAGCACAGCTGCTCTTGCTCTGCTGGCTTCACAGCGAGTGACAGACAGGAGCCATGGCTTCAGCAGCGGAGGCATCCCTCAGCTCGCGACTGCAGCAGTAGCCGAGGGATCCGTCTGCCGCCCACTGCATTCACTCCATAAGACACACAGACATTTCCCCTTACTTTTTCGGAGGAAAAAAGTATGTCTTATGGAGTGAAAAATACGGTAGGCAATTGTCTAGACATGACTTATTAGCCAGAGCTTTAATCCAGAGCCACTTCTTCATGTCCCTGGTATTCGCCTCTGCTGGGCCACCTTTCATAGAGAGCCTGAAGCTGCAGGTGGACTGGGCCCAGCCCTGCACCCAGATCAAGTGGAGTGGGAGCTGCAGGGCAAATAGTTTTAACATGACGAAATATCTTACTGCTGAGGGGGATGCTACCCAGCACAGAGCTGCAATAAGTTGGGTCCCAAAACCAGGATGTACATCTTCTCAGATGTGCTCCTGCATGAGTCATGTGACTCACAGAACCTAAAAGAAACACTTTTTTTTCAGGGTGAGATTGCAGCACCTGAAATGGCTGCCATACTCTTTCACACGAAAAAACGGGAGTCTTGGTTTTTACCAAGATACTTGTGAGGTATGGAATTGTAATTGTTTCGATGAATTCATTGTTGGAGTTATTTGTATGTTATCTGTGCTTGATATTACAGTATTTACAGTGGTTTCCCCCACAGTGCTTTCGGTATTATTGTGAGCTGCCTTGAGCTCAACATTTGTTGTTGGAAAACAGAAATACAAATATTAAATCACCAGGTATTCAGGGAATGTTTGTCATAGTGTTACTGATGTACCCCCATGTGGCCACAGGAGTGACAGTAGCACAACTCACTGCCATCTTTGCTTGGCCTCCTGGGAGATATTTTAACACTGGGTGGGCAACAGTGTTTCTTTCAAATGAGATTGCATTCTGTGTACATTAAGATGGTGGTAGGGCTTGACTCCCATCAAAAGTAGTACCACTGCTCACCCACTACTAAAACGGCATCCTGGGCCCCATCTGGTGCTAGGTCTAGCCTGTATGCTGCTTACTACCCCATGAGTGTTCCAAAATTCATGTAGAGTGCTAAATTCAATGGGGGGCTGGGCTTCTAGACGGTGTTTTGAGCCCAGTATGCTATTTGCAGTCAGGTTGTCTTCTAGGTGATGCAATATGACCATTACAGTATCACAGAATTTTTCTTTTCTTTTTACATTCTCCACTTGAAAAGTGTTAACATTTGAATTGGCCCCAAACAGCAATAACTTACAGTGTGAATGATTGCTGATAAACGATTGTTAGCACAGTTCAAGCAGCAAGGCTTTCAAGAGTTCTCAAGACAAAAAGCAAGACAATTCCGTTTAAATGATAGGGCTTTAAAGACAACCTTCAGTAATGCAACCTAAGACATTTAGGACACCCTTACATTTATAACCAAGAGCTGACCGCTCAGTTTTATTTCTCATCCATTCTGCATGTGGTACAAGAAACATGCCCCCCCTTAAATTTCTCTGCAAGGCATCTTATTGAAGAGAAATCAGTAAGCTACCACCTTGCAGCAAGTCAGGGAGGGCCTGGCCTTTAGATTCACCAGCTGCTTATGAACTGCACTCCACACTATGACAGTGCCATTCTAATACGTCTGTCATGCTCCACTGAACAGCTTCAACTTCATATAGAGATGTTTTATTTAAACTATGTATGTAGGGTTGCTGGAGTTGAAAGAGTTTACTACGAAAATGTTATGAATGCACATATATCACTAGCAAAGAATGGGCCTAAGGCTGCAATGCCATGCACTCTTACCAGGGAGTAACTCCCATTGAACTCTGTTGGTCTTACACTGCAAACATAAGCATAAACTATTCCACTGAAAGGCTTTATTTTAATGAGACTTCTTGATCTTTAAAAATAATTTATTGTTCTGCTAAGGGAACACGGATGACAAATGGAATCTACAAGATGGCAACCTGCAACTGTCTGTTTCTGCTAACCTACCAGAAAGGCTGTATAAAAGATAGATTTCTTTCTGCCCTGAACTCTATTTTCTAGTTTAGAAGCTGCTGCAAAATGGCAATAGAAGAAGGGGGAAGAGGAAAAGAATGATGTATCATCTGTTCCATGCCTTAGAGAAAGGTCTCTTATCAAATCAGTGGGTGGGGTCATGTAGTGAGCACTGCCTTGTGATGGAAGCCTGCCAGTCTTCCAGTTTACCACATTCCCTCAACGCACGAACTCATTTAAGGCTTTAAAAAAAATCAAAAAAATCAGTAATGCTTCCTATTAATATGTGACTTTTACTAGAGTACAGTCTCATGCCTGTAGCCTTGGTGTCCATTACAAAAAACACACTCCATATGGCACTAATCAGACGGGCTTAATTAATAGTTTCTTAAAATATAACATCTTTATCATAAATGAAATGGAGGCTTCACAAACGATTGTGTGGAGTATGGTAATATTAACTCTGCTCTGCTAATCTGGGTACAGGTTGAAGATGTAACCAATTGGAAAGAAATGGTGCCCTCTTTTTTTACTGCTTGCACCTGCCACTTTCCAATATGCAGGCAAGTCTTTGTGTTGGGGGCGGGGGAAGTGCATACTACTCCTGTGTAGTGCAGGAATGTTTATTGCAGTCAACTAACCATTAATACAAAATCATGGGCTTGGTAAAAAAGACTAAAGAACTGACAATCATAATAGATCTGAGAGAGATGCTAATGTTTTAAAATATTGGCACCACCAAGAAAAATTCTCAACAGGGGTTTCAAAGAACCACCTGAAAACTGTTTTACAAGAAGGCAAGATTATATATTTTCTTACCTAAGACATGCGCAACCATTTTCACCTCAGTGGGATTACAGGTACAATACCTAGCTTTAAAAGGATGTATAGCAAGGAATAGCAACTGCAATGTCCCAAAGGTCAGTCCTTTGGGATTTCAGTGCTGCAGGAAATTTCCAAAATAACAAAACAGGTAATAGAAGCTACTGCAGAACTAGCCCTATTAAATATCTTCCACGACAACAACACACACGCAAACATGACAAGGAACTCATAAGTCACTTACTTGCATCAGCTAGAACAAACGTTAACCAGACACTGGGGTAAAAAGTAAAAGTAAAATACCTGGATGGTTACGTCCAATCAAAGACGACTATGGGGTTGTGGCACTTTCAGGCTGAGGGAGCCAGCGTTTGTCCACAGGCAGCTTTCCAGGCCATGTGGCCAGCATGACTAAACCGCTTCTGGCACAACAGAACACTGTCACAGAAACACCATTTACCTTCCCACCACAGTACCTATTTATCTACTTGCACTGGCGTGCTTTCAAACTGCTAGGTTGGCAGGAGGTGGGACCGAGCAACAGGCTCACTCCGTCACAGGGATTCAAACCACCGACCTTCTGATCAGCAAGCCCAAGAGGCTCAGTGGTTTAGACCACAATGCCACCTGAGTCCCTGCAGACACTAAAAAGACCTATCAGGAGGGAACATAGACCATTGGTATGAAAATGTAAAGGGAAACTGCCCTACTAGAAAAGTTAACCAACAAACTCAAAATAGCACAGGAACAAGCAGAGGAGGACACCTTCACCCTGGTATGCTTCCTCTTTATCACATGCACAACAGGAATACGACCTATTCAGCTTACAAATCAATATGGCTAACCTGACCCAACAAACAAGCCACACTGCAATTAACTGAATGAAACCAACCAGGCTCAGGACACCCTAACCTCTCAAATTATCTATAAAAATAAATAAAACCGTAAAGATGCTGACGCAAACACCAACACTAATAATAGGCAATAAAATGAAAGAACAATATCCCATCTCTCTTTCCTCCCAAAGGCAAGATATCTATGACAAAAGTGTCTCTCACTAAATATAAACAAACTGTCTATGAATTGAAAGTGGAAACAATATGTGTACCTTTCCCTGTTTCTCGTGTAACACAAAAAACTTTAATAAAAACTATTTTCTAAAAAACAGGGCGTATAGCAAATCTGCCATGTGAAAATCTGAATGTGTGTCCCCCCCCCCAAGCCCCATCTTGGGGATATGAGGGAAGCTAAACATTAACCTTCTGTCATCAGACGTACCTGCCACCTGAGCTTTGTCAGATGAAAAGAGAGGCCTTTTGTGTTATCCAAAACAAGACTTGCAATGCCCTCTCATAAGAATGTTGGCTCTCTCTTCCACTTCATTGCTGCATAGCAGAAATCGCTTATACTTTAAGGAATGGTTTTTTGCACTATCACTGAACATTACAGCATCAACTTCCTGGCAAGTTCACCTTGATGGATTTGGGTTCACAAATATCTCACCCATTCATACAATCATTGGGCACCCCATAGTTGCAGGGAGGAAATGGCATGTGAAGAAGGAGGAGGAGGAGGAGGAGGAGGAGGAGGAGGAGGAGGAGGAGGAGAGTTTAGATTTGATATCCCGCTTTATCACTACCCTAATGAGTCTCAAAGCAGCTAACATTCTCCTTTCCCTTATTATGCTCTGTATACTTAACAATGTTCCATATTAGCCTGCCACTGCTGGACATATGTACATGCACATAAGTATTTTAGAAGTTCTTACCCTCTACTTGGCCTTTTGTTTTATTTATTTAAAAGAGTTTTAAGTCTAGTTTCCGAGGACGGCTTCCATATGAAAATGCAAAACAACAACAAATATATTACAAAATCCCAAAGCTGTGCCAAAATATAAGAACCATAAAACCAGCCATACTAAAAGAGGACTGATTCAACTCAACATACAGTGGTACCTCGGGTTACGTCCTTAATTCGCTCCAGAGGTCCATACTTAACCTGAAACTGTTCTTAACCAGAAGCACCACTTTAGCTAATGGGGCCTCCTGCTGCTGCTGCCGCGCCGCCGGAGCACGATTTCTGTTGTCATCCTGAAGCAAAGTTCTTAACCTGAAGCACTATTTCTGGGTTAGCGGAGACTATAACCTGAAGCGTATGTAACCTGAAGCATATGTAACCCGAGGTATCACTGTAATACCATTTAAGACACGTTAATCCTTAATGACCTTGCAGCTGATTAAAACCTTAAAGACAGCAGCAATTTTTTACTGAAAAGCTGTATGAAATAGAGGCGCCATTAACGGCCACTCTGCAAAGAAAAAGCCATCTGCACATTACATCTGTGTGGGAGAGAATTCCATAGTCACGGTGGGGCCACTGATATCAAGGCCCCGTTGCTCAAGTCCCCACTCTCACCTTTCTGGAGTGCGAAAATCACAAGACTTTTCCTTCCTCTGCTACTTTTAACACAAAAACAAAAAAAATTCCTTCCAGTAGCACCTTAAAGACCAACTAAGTTAGTTCTTGGTATGAGATTTCGTGTGCATGCACACTTCTTCAGATACACCATGCACACGAAAGCTCATACCAAGAACTAACTTAGTTGGTCTTTAAGGTGCTACTGGAAGGATTTTTTTTTGTTTTTGTTTTGACTATGGCAGACCAACACGGCTACCTATCTGTACTTTTAACACAGGTATGGTAGTTGCCCCAGAAATTATGAGTGAGGAAGAAGACATACAAGCTTCTGACAAACACACAAAGGATTTGATTTTGAGTGGTAAGAATAAACTTTTGCTGTCTGTCTTGGACCAGCAAAGAGTAAAGGAAAGAATAAAATGAAAAGACCATTAGTAGAGCAAAGCAAATGTTGCTGTTGTTTATATTTGAGGACTATAGCAGAAGCTATTTCATTTCAATTTCATTGCAGATTATGTATGCTGCCTTTCATCCCAAAAGGAAGTCCAATGCAGCTCACAATAACATATCAGAAGTAATATATTAATATTTTAAAAGTGCACTGAAACAACATGGGGGGAAAAAACAGACAATAAAAATGCTATAATAACCTATCCAATAACCAGTGTAAGAGAATGCCTTGCATTACAGACCCAGGACTGTTTCTGGAATAAGCCTGAATTGTTTGCACCCATTTGAGGAGAGCAAACATTTATAGCCATGCTGCTTGTAATTTTACTATAGGTTTGTTCCAGCTTTGCTGAGGGTTGATGCCAGCCGTTGTTACAACAAATTCACCTGCCTACGCAGACTACTGCTAATTAGCAACGTCAGTCTCACAGAAGCAGCACCTGCGGGAAGGGATCCTCAGCCAGAAGCTGGGATGCTGAAAAAGTGAAGGATATGAGAAATGCACACTGGCTGCCTGCAGTAAGTAATAGCTGGTGAAGTTTTCCTGTTGTTTGCTAGGTACCGAACACTCCAAGAATCTAAATCAGGGGTCAGCAACCTGCGGCCCATGGGGATTGTTTAAATGGCCCATGAGCTGCTCCTGAACAGATCTGCCCACTCGGTGAGTCCGCATGCACAGCGCTGAACCGGCACAGCGCAGAGCTGGAACTCACTTCCGCGGTGCTGGAAATTGCGTCTGTGCAGACACGATCCAGCCCATGGAGTGATCTCCACGGAAGTGAACCGGCCCAGATGACCCCGACCTAGATGAGAGTCAATTGTCTATTTTATTTCAAACAGTAGAGTAAGAATGTTCCTTGGATTTACAGTTGTGGATAACATAGTTTACTTTACTTGGTGCTGTGAGAGTTGATTAATCTTACAGAAATCCCCATTGGTTCCAATATTCGATAGCTTGAAAAGTGTATCTACTATGAAACTTATGAAGCTTAAGTTTCAGGGGCCCTAATCTCAGAGGGGCCCCATAAGCAACTTTAGTTCACATTGCTTTAAAATGTTGGGTCTAACAGACCCAATTTGAGTCGCACAACTGAAAAACTATTAGGCAGAGCTTTCCAAATTTAGTATGTTGCTGACACACTTTTTAGACGTGCATCATTTCACATCACTGTAATTCAGTTTTACTAGCAAACCAGAGGTTAAATTAACCCCTTCCCAGCCCTGGGAAGAGTATGGGGAGCGTACAAGTGACACACCTACACACAGCAGCCAACACACTAACGTGTTGCAACACACAGTTTGGAAAGTTCTGCTATAAGGCATAGGGAATTTTTATTCACACCAGTGACTTCGACCTGTGAGATAATCCAGTATAGAAATTTTAATCAAAATCTGAGATGTTGAAGTTATTTATGTTTTGTTTTGTGATGATCTGTCATGGAACAACCCCCTGAGAAATGGCAGGTATTAAGATTCTTGGTCACAGTGACTTTTCTGTACGTTTTCCAGTAGGTTGGGCGTTAGGAGTTGAGAAGTAATCTAAGCTTGAAATAAAATCTCGCTTGCAAATATATAATAATGCCAGTTAAATGCATTGTAGGCACAAATATATCTGACAGGAAAAGTATGATCGCCAAATGGGCTGTAATATTTGGACCTCCTATCAATCCTTAAGTTGCTATTAATGGCTCAGGATCTCTTTGAAAGCAAGACGTTGTTTTCTTTATGTGGGAAGAAGTTCAACATTCATACCTTAGCTGTGCCAAATGTTCTGGAAAATAACCTAGTTGTAAGATGTCCTGTCCTACAAAATGATAGTGTTAAGTAAGCAAGTTAATATGTTACTAGAGGCACAGCCTATTGCAGAACCAAACATGCAGAAACAAATAAAGGACATTTAAGAAAAGATGTAACATTTTCTGAATTTGTACCAAAAGTAAAATACACAATTCAAAACAGCTAGAGAGCAAACCTATTAATCATCCTAAAAATACACCTACCATGCTAACCATTTTTTAAAATGCAATTTATTCTGTATAAATCACAGTTGGTTTAAAATAGCATTTGCTTTCCAAGCTACTCAGTCCCTACTTTTGCTGGCTTCCTAGGTATAAGATGCCACAAAGGGTCTTGGCTGCTCATGGGTGGTTGGGGGCGGGGGGTAGTTACATTCTTCTCTAGTTCAGATTAAATTCCAAACCAAAGATGTATGAAGATGTTTATTTGCCTTTCTCTTGAAAGTGAACATTACATGTCAGGAAGTCTTTCTGTTCCAAGTGATGTGAACTTTGGCAGCATCTCCACCTCAACAGTTCTATTTCGAAGAAAGTCTCTTTGAATTTGTCTTACCATGGAAAGTATATCAGTTTAAGGCTGCGGGTGCAAGACTGCATGCTTGGCTCTTGGGGCAGAAATTCTTGTATGTGGAATACTCTCAGTATCTAGGCCAATACCGTCAATGACAAGTAGATCTACTCCACCACTGAAACATATACTGTATCACTGATTCAGGAGCACACCATGCACACATCTGCAGGATACAGGTTTTTAATCCATGCAACACTCTTTATCCCAGAAAGGAGATCCATCTACAGATCTGAATCTGTGCCTGAACTAACCTTTTCAGAAAGGGAGTCTGAAGAACTAAAGCGAATAGTGTTGACAAGGCCTTATTGACAAATTGAAAATTAGCACGTCACAGAGTTCTGAAAGTTCTTATAGAACTTGATATTCAAACAATTATGTAACTTTTAACTAAGACTGGCCACCACATCTGAGGAATGAAAAGTGGCCCATGTAGGACTAATTTCCAAAAAAAGGTGGGGAAGCATCTGGGGGAATGCAGGAAGCCCAGATAAGTTGCAATTTGTGTTCTGGATAAATTTGTGAAACCATGATTAAAGATAAAATTATCAAGCACATAAAAAGATCAAGTCTTTCTAATGCAAAATCAGCATGGGTTCTGAAACAGCAAGTCCTGGCTTTATGAAGAATAAGGCAATCAATGGCTGCAAGTCCTGCTGGTTATATACTACCTCCATGGTCAAGGCATGATACCAGTTGCTGGGGTATGACGGTAGGGCATGCCTATTGCACTTACGTTCTGCTTGTGGGCTTCTCATAGGCATTTGTTTTGGTCACTGTGGGAAACAGGATGCTGCGCTACATAAAGTTTTGGTTTGGTCCAGCAGAGCTCTTATTATGGTTTTCTCCCTTCTGTTCTTTTCACGTTTCATTGCAGGATTGAAGGATATAACTCCAAACTGCTCAGCGGAGAGTTTTTCCACATAGCAAGGACATTCTTGGTGGCATGCTCCATGGTTGATAAAGCAAATCATGAGGATGATTTCAGTTCACTTAATTAATACAACAGGATGGCTGAGATCAGCAATAAGGCTGGAACGCCAATAATGGACCATGCATACAAGTGGAAGGAGCTTAGATCCAGACGTGCTTCTTCAAAGGGAAGTCTGGAAGGGAGAAGGATGTGATTTCTGCCAATTGCTCCTTCCCCCAATAGCCCCTCCCATTCTCACCTCTCACCCATGCTATTCCCCAGTATTTCAGGGCAAATTTGTGGAGAATTGGTACAGGGAAGCTCAGTTCAGCTGGAATCCTGCATAGGCTCATGAGCTAAGTGACCACTTTGGTTTTGCTCTACATACAATGAGCACGATGGCAGTGCAAAGTAACAGAGGAAGAAAACCTTGGCTTCAAGCTAAACAACCTCTCCAAACAGCAAGAGCATGGTGAACAAATGCATGTGAAAGCCTAATTAGTTCCTGGAACCTCTGTCATGTCTAATGTAAGCATATGCCTCTGTTCAGTCATTAATTAACCCTGGTGAGAATAAATGGCTTCCTTCTGAACATTTTCTTCTACTGGTAACCGGATTAAATGCTAGTTTGCATTCCCTGGAAAAGCACCAATGCCTCTTCCCATGTGGAACCCTTTGTCACTTGGAAAGGTGTTCCGATTGGCTAAAAAATCCTGTTTGACCAGTTGTGCAACTCTGCAGTGGACAACTTCTTGTTATTGCTGCAAACAACTCATTACTTATGTCCATTTGTCATTTAGTATCTCCCAGAATGTCATTTAGTGTCTCTTACAAAATGCAAGAGCACTCTGTCTCTCACAAAATGATCCTTTCTCTTAGCAACTGTCAACCATCAGGAAACCTTTTTCCTATAATTGGGCATCCCCAGACACCAAAATTGTTTGGCTTCTTTGATTCCCCAGGAGGCTGCTGTAGGTGTGTCTCTTTTCTTCAAGCTATCTCAACGCTATAGATGCCCAGGACAGCAGACCTCTCTTCACTTACAGCTAGATCCTTTCTCTGGTCTCCTCTCTCCATCTTCTTGTCTCTCTACCATGTTTGTTGTTTCTCTTATGGAAACACCAACTTAGGTTTCTCCCTTAAGAAAGCTTTCTGTTTTTGGAACCACTTTAGGAGGGTTCTAGGAAACCCAGCACTGGTGATGGTACTTAGCTCAAGGGCAAACTATGAAGGCACCCACCCATTCTATCCACTGCTTGATCCTTTTTTCTGATTGCTCACTATTGAAGACACACAGGCAGATTGGCCACCAACCAATTTGGGCCCAGCTACAATCTTGCACCTGCAGGCAGCGGTTCAACTCTGGGACCCATCTCCTTTCTGTCTCCCTTCCTTGAGACAGGAAGTAACTTAGCATATCATTCTATCCGATAATTTGCACCTTTGCAATTTCCCTACTCTTGCTGCCTTCTTATCAGTATGTTTCCCAAGGTAAAAGGCAAAGGGACCCGGGACAGTTGTCCATTCGTGAACGACTGTGGGGCTGCGCCACTCATCTCGCTTTATTGGGAGAGGGAGCCTGCGTACAACTTCCGAGTCATGTGGCCAGCATGACTAAGCCGCTTCTGGCAAGCCAGAGCAGAGCATGGAAACACCGTATACCTTCCCACCGGAGCGGTACCTATTTATCTACATGCACTTTGACATGCTTTCGAACTGCTAGGTGGGCAGGAGCAGGGACCAAGCAACGGGAGCTCACCCCGTTGCGGGGATTCAAACCGCTGACCTTTTGATCGGCAAGCCCAAGAGGCTCAGTGGTTTAGACCACAGCGCCACCCTCTCCCTATGTTTCCCAAAACCTAATAGCACCTCCTCACAGAAGATTTGACCCAACTCTGCATTTTCATTGCACTCACATTAACCAAACCAGGGTCAATGTTCTAAAGTATTGTTTTTCAAACTAAATTCTGAGGATCCCATAATGCCTTGGAAGCTTGTCAGAGATTCCTCATGAGAAGATCAGCCATTGCAGCATTCCCAGAAGACAGAAATGTTAGACATAATCTAAGTGTACTCTTGGATCAAGCATGGTGATGGGAAGACCCAACAGGCCTGCACAATGCCCTCCCTGGACTGAGTGGGAAACATCCACCTATTTCTTGCTTATTCTGTCTAATTTCCTATTCATGGGGGAATGTGGCCTCATTTGCTTGTGGAAGGACAGATAATTAGAATCATAGCTGGTTTTTATAACCTTTGGCCATGGAGCTGCTGAGCTTATTTGTTTTTCATTCTGTCGTCCAGTCTAGTGAATAACACTGCCTATGCACAGCTGATATGTACATATCCCAGTAGGCAACAGATACTTCTCTATGAATTCAGCTTTAAGTTTTGAAATTTACTTTCATTCTTTTAGTTCCAGACTGCCTGAAGCCACATTTCCTTGCAACATTAAAAAATAAAGAGCACTTAGGTAACAATCTCACTTTGAATCAAGAACTGCAAACACAGAAAGCTTTATCATCAACGCAACACATCCAAAAATGTCTTTGTAAAATAAATCAAATTATATGAGTTAATTGATTCCAGGGAACATCAGCAACTGCAGGTGGAAAACGAGTAACAGGATGTTTATTAATGAAGGGCTATTAATCAAAATTGACAATACCAATCCTTGTTCCTTTAAATGTCAGTGCTACCTGCACTGGACATGGACATATTTGTTTCCTTTCTGAATACGGATTTGTAAGAAAAAGAAAGATTAACTCTTGGGATTTCAGTTGGAGATAGAAGCCTGTTTGTTTAAATGCTGAAGGAATATCCTAAATCCAATTTGACAGGCAAAGGCAAAGATGCCAGGGGTAATTAATTAGCACTTAATTTAGACTACAGAACAACAGGATATGGAATTGGTGCTCAGTGCCATTTCCCCCTAGGCTCCATCTCATGAGGGTCAAGAGTGTGGCTGTTACATCGAAGGTCAGTAAATAAATTGGGGAAACACATTGAAACTGGACTTTTCACAATAGATATCCTTCACTGTTTCTACTGCCTCTGGCAATCATTGACAAGAAAAGGGCTGTGATTGGTGAATAATGCTGTGCAGACACATGATTTGAGCAAGGTAGAGTATGAACTCACATGTCACATTGTGAATCATAACCTAGAAGCTTCCAACAGAAAGAGTTATCTCAGAAAAAGTCAGTACAGTATTAGGGAGGAAAAGCAGCTGGGAAGATCAGAGAAACCTGTGACAGGAGAAAATTTTCATTTTTTACTTTCCTAGATTTGAGGAAATAAATTTTGAAAGGAAAGGAGAAAGGTGGAGGTTGGGGGAGGAGGGAATTCAATCTGCATTATATCTTGGTTATGACTTCTCATTATAATCCTCAGAAGGTGCACAGAAGGTACTGATGATACATCTACATTATACAGACTAGTAAACAACATTATATGCAATATATGACAGGAAGCCTAGGAGCTAGTCTGGTCCACAGTTTCAGGATGACTGAAATGCTATTCAGAAGTTTCCTCAAAAGTGATTCCAATTAATTAATTAATTAATGGACCAAAGTTCTAAATCACATGTGGAGTAGAGAAGGCCTCCTGTAGAAGCAGTCCAGCCACTGATTTGTGTGGAAGCTAGCGATGGATAGTGATGCATTAGAAGGGCCAGGGCGAGGGCCAAGGAGCACCTATCCACCCTCCTCTGTCATATGGTTAGGGGAATTGGTGGGGTGGGTGGTGGGGAGATGCCTGAATAGGGCTAGGGTTCAAAAGAATCTAACAAACAGTCAGACAAGGGTTAGTGATCATTCGTCAGATTTACACGCCGTAATGATTTGTGTATGAAAGGACAAATATTTTCCGTTCATGTAACATCTTGCTGGTTTTTCATCTAACACTCCAACCTTAATTATATGATGAACATAACCTGTATCAAATTATGAATATGTTAACATATTGAATGAGTACAAGAAAAATAAGCACCAGATTTTTTTGTTATGCCATACAGGCACACAAAGGTATAGTAAAAGAGAGAGAGAGAGAAATCTGGTTTCCTTGACCACATTGTCATAATATACATATAGAACTGCTTATTGAATCCAGGCTGTGTAGGCAGCAGAAAGAACCCTGGCTCCATACCCCCACAATGCATGGCCACAACAAAGGGCAGGAAAAGAACAGACTCTTTCATTCCATCTTTCTAAGTATTACCAACACAAGGGCTAAAACATTACCTCTGTCTGAAGTGTATCTATGTATCCATGCATAAGTTATTAACTAGGCTCCCTGAGCAGTGTTGCTGAAAGTACTAATATATTCAAATTACATTCCAGCTACTGCAAAAAAGGCAGTAGATCAGACAAATGTATTAAAATCACTTCAAACAAAAGGACTCGTGTTTTTTTCAAAATAAAAATAAGGCCTCCACCCTTTGCTTAAAAATCCATGGAGCAATTTTTAATAATATGCAAGAACAAGGTCTTATGGGATCAAGTATCGGTCGCAGCTTGAATGTGAAAGGTAAAATACTGACAGGTAAACTATAGCTCATTCTGATACTGAAATTATGTAATTCAAACTGTTTGCAGAGGAAAAGGGAAGAAGGGGAAAATATGAAGCTGGCTGAAATTCAAGCCTGTCGTCTTTGAACTTTGTCCCAGTTCAGAACACACTGGGCCAAATCCAGGGGTTTGGCTGTGAACACCACAAAATCAAAAGGGCTTGTAAAAAATGGTTTAACCTCATGTTCCCTTTCCTCTCAGTATAATAGTTTTAAGCAGTACTATTTTTCTAGAACAAAGAGGTGCCAGAAACTCACCATGAACAGCTCCCTTGTTCTCTTATAATGGCAATGGCACCCACCTGAGAGGTGCTGGAACTGAGTTCTGGCTGGGGGAAAAGCCCTGACTTTAAGGTAGTGCTTCTATCTTGCCCTAAGGAGAATTAAAAAAAACACAACCTATATATGCGAATGATGGGGGTCTCCTAATGATGGGAAAGCAGCAAAGTCATGTCTGTGTAGTAGCGGTGAGTACTGTTTCATACCATTTACCCCAGAGTGATGGTTTTTCCAAGGTGAGATCTCGGTGCAAGACTCTGCAAGATCACAACGCCGAAAATGGCCTCTGTTCTCGTGCACAAAAAAAGAAGATATCCCAGTTTTCCCAGGACACTTGTGGGGTATTCTTTTGCACTCAGGCCCTGTTTGTGGCCTTCCCATAGACACCTGGTTGGCCACTATAAGAAAAGGATGGTATATCAGATGGGCCATTGCTCTGATCAAGCAGGATTCTTTTTAAGTTCTAAGTAGCCATACCAACAATACCAACATCAACAATCTCCTTTAAAATGATAACTAATAAACTACCAAAAATATGCAGATACTCTCTCTCAGTGTGTATAAATAGACTATCTCAGGAGTTCCATGCTGCCATATAGACTTCCAAAACTGAGCCACAATTCTAGACAACATATCAAAGTATGTTTATAAACATAGCTTTGTAGAATATCAATGATATGCAAAACTGTGTTTATAACTGCATTTCGCTATGTCACATAGGGCAGTCTAACAAAACATATGACAAAGCTGAATGGAGTCATCAAGCCATATATTGTCACTCCCTCTCCTGTCACAGTCCCATCCATGCATGCATCAAAACCAGGAAGCGAAGGAAGCCCACGATATGCCACTGCAGTTGGATTGATAGATAGACACATAACAACTTTACAAATGTCACATCTGCTCCAGGTTTTGGAAGGCCCTAAATCAAGGAGCCTCTTGCCCTCACCCACCCCCCTAAGTGAATCTACATCCTTACCACCACTATCACCAGCTGCTGTTACTTCTGAACTTCATCATTGCTACCAGGCAGAAAGCCAGTGATCTAGCAGGCTATATTATTTACAGCGCCTCGCTTGACCATTGCTATCGCTAGGCTATGATGAGAGATGAGTGAAAAGGCAGGTTGCAATGCTGAAGAGGAGGAGCAGGTCTAGCAGATTCTTCTGAGTGGGCCTCTGCTGGGATTGGACTCTTGAAAGAAGCCCAACAGTGCTAACCCTTGACACTAGCCCTGTGCAAAGTATTTTCAATATGGTCTGTGGTGTTGACATTTTGGTTCTTTACCACTGAACACATGTCAAAAACAAACCTGGAAGAGTACCAAATTAAAATGTACTAGCCTCTGCTGTGGACAGACAACTGTGCATACAGATTCTTGTTTATCCTCCTAGTGAATTGCCTTGACCTGGTGTTTAAAGGAGTTACTGCAGCTACCGAATCAAAGCAGGTACTCTTCATGCAGAACTTGAGGAGTAAAATGCAATCTGTGAAAGAGCCCAAATGATAGCTTTTGGTTCAGATTCCTGAATGATTTCCAAAGAGAAGACTGAGCCAATTCCAATGTAACACCCCCGCCCCCCGCGAACCTATTTTGGTAGAGATATATGCATGAAGAAAATACATCAGAAAATGCAAAATACTTGTGGATTTTGCAAGAAAGATCACTAAACTAGAGAACAGATTCCTTGCTCAGTTCTGGGAAAGTATTTAGTTGGAATTAGCCCTATATGTCAGCGACAACTCTTGACAACTGCTGGATTTGCTTTTCTGGCAGTGACCACATCAGTATCAACAAAGTAGGTGGCCACTTACCTCTTTTCTTTTTTGGCTTTAGAAGAAGAAGAAAAGTGAAACTTTTTTTAGACAGCCTGTAATGATTGCGGGGAGAAAGAGAGATACTAGTTGAGCTCCCTGCAAATTATTAGTGGAAAAGTAGGTCTGAGAAGCATGCTACATCTGAAATATTTTTCGTCACTTGAACATGTGCAGCCCAGAGCCGGCTCCACTCTACCAGTCGAAGGGAACAAACATTTCACGTTCACAGATGCTCTTAATTTGGTGTGGTTTGGAGTGTAATTTAGATCAAACGTATCCATGTAAATGAGTCAAGGTTTTCTTAATTAGGTGCCTCTAAAGAAAAAACTGGGACCACATCAGTAGGTGTGGGTGTGGTGCCCACGATGCTGAAGTCTTTTCTATGACCAAAGGCTCAGGGTTGCTTAGGCACATACTACTGACACCCCCCACCCCACCGCTCCAGTTTCTCAGGCACAATAATAAATCACTACGTGGCATAGACATCAAGACGCTGTTTCACAGAAGCTGCCTAAAAAACACCGTCTCTTTGGCAGATGCCTTAAGGGAGGTCATTGTGCTGTGATTTAGGTCTCTCTTCCCCTCTTTGTATTTCACTGCCAGCGTTTTGTTCCCATTACAAGTGGAGTGCATTCCAGTTTGCAGATTTGCTCTTAACTTTCAAACTAGTCACGTTAATATGAAGATTTGTAGCTCTTCATGAGAAAGAGGCCTGTCTCTTGCCTGAGAACTTCTAATCCTACATTGATCACAATAATATGATCTTGGCTGATAAAAAATGAAGGCACTGAAAATGCTGATTCTCTCAGCACATTCCTTGACTTTCTGTTGACTGAGAGGTACTGGGATGCAGTGCAAAGGAAACAGGAGAGGTAATTTTTCTCACATCACCTACCTACATGTTGCCTTTTTGGGTCAGGGAACAATTGCTAGTGCAAAATTACAGCTGGCCAGTCCTACTGTAGCAAGGGAGTTAAGAGTCAAGCCAAAGGGTTTGGGTGAAAGCAACAGCATTTTGTATTCCAATGGGGGGGGGACACCTGCATTTTATATAGCCAAAGTATGTAAGAGAAACAACAAAACCTTGCTGGATTGGGCCAAAAGCCCATCTAGACCAGCAATATGTTCTCGCAGTCACCATCAGATGCCTATGGTAAACTCTCAAGCAGGACCAGAGTTGTGCAATAGTGTTCTTCCCACTAGACTAGACGTTTTTTTGGCATGATTCAGTAGGGCTTTAGTTATGTTAATAAATCCTGTAGGTTTCATAAGAACCTACCTCATTAAACTGAAATACAGCTGTAGTGCCACACCTTCGTCTCCACAGAACGAGGTGGCTAAAATGTATACATCACTAGCAATGGAGAACTGTGCTGTGTCAACTATATTGGATCATTCTTATGACTCATTTTGATCTTGAGTTAATTCTGAAGTACAAAATGCAAATGTCTCACAACCAATATGAAGGGTTGTAAATTCACTATCTGCAGTGTTTCCCAACCTTTGGTCTCCAGCTGTTTTCGGACTACAACTCCCATCTTCCCTAGCTAGCAAGTGATGATGGGAATTGTAGTCCAAAAACAGCTGGAGACCAAAGGTTGGGAAACATTGATTCAGAGCGTGGGAACATTGTGGATTGCTTTTAAAATTGTGAGCACAGTGTTAATGGCAATTCAGCGAAATGGATTAGGTCAGGGGTTCAAATCAATAAAATTCCATTGGTGGATGTTTGCAGTCAGATCTTTCTAGAAACCATGAACCTCTGCAATCTTCTATACTGTGTCTGACTATGGTCACATTTGCACCATACATTTAAAGCACTATTATACCACTTTAAACTGCCATGGCTTCCTCTATAGAATTCTGGGAGCTATAGTTCATTATGGGTGCTGAGAGTTGTTCGGAGGTCCTGATTCTCATCACAGACCTACAATTCCCAAAGTTCTCTGTGAGAAGGGATTGACTGTTAAACCACTCTGAGAATTGTAGTTATGTGAGGGGAACAGGACTGTCTTAGCAGCTCTCGGCATGGGGGAAGCCATGACTGTTTAAAGTAGTATCATAGTGTTTAGAATAAATGGTGTGAATGTGGCCTGTATGTTCTCAGTGCCTTTTGGATTTCCATCATTTTGAATGCAACAAGAACACTGGCTGGAGCATGTTCTCAGTTTTAAAACTAGCTTCCTTCTACTTTCATTTTTTGCATTAGCTCAAAGGCATTTTAGTGCCATGTGCAAAAACACTGTATATGCAAGGTGCTATGTCTGATTTGATTTGTTCTCTTAAGGTCTGTATAGTTTTTATGAGTTTAGTCTCCTCATTCAACCACACTGGGGGAAAGCAAACAAGCCACTACACACAAGTTTAATATCCATGCTGGACTGAACCTGCAGAAAGGCTGGAACAAATGGAAATCACATGTGTAATCTGCATCTTTCTTCCCTCCAAAATATAATAATAATGGAAATTTTGCAGACTTCGCTTGCTAAGTGTTCCTAGCTGTCATACAATAGCTTTAATTTTTGATTTATCCACAGCATTCTGTGTATGGCTGCTGAACTTGTCATCACATTGTCATAGCTTCCTTTTGCGTGAGCTACTGTTGCATTCTTCTTACATGTGGGTTGTTGGCTGAGATATATATTTTTTTATAATAGGTAAAAATAAATCTCCTTTGTTAAATATAGTTTCCAGAAGCGAGAGATCTTTGCTGTGCAATAAAGCCAGCAAAGGATGCACCGTTTTGAGACTCTGATTTCAGTTGGGCTAGATGCTGCTTCTTCGTGGTGCTTTGAAAATGTGAGAATGAAGCCAGATTTTGAAATTGGGGGGGGGGGGGGAATCCATCTCAGTTGTATAGTATGTTCATGGTTTGTGGGGGGGGGGGCAGAGAACCCTGTGCTAAACAACCTAGATATTTGTGGAGTTTTATAATTTCCCCCTTTTTGTGATCAATTTTCTCTGCTGTATAACAAGGGGCAGTGAAATTGATTGAAGACGTTATTAGAAGAACTAACAGCGTTGATGGGGAGACAGAAAGGCTGATGATTTTATATCTAGCAGAAAGAGAAAAGATGCTTGGATATGCAAGTGAGTGCTGCCCTACAGCAAAACACAAGTGGTTTCAAAACACACACACACCCAAATGGAATGAACAAGTTTCTGAAAAATCAAAGGTGAATCAAAAGGAATTGGCTTCTGCCTGGGCAAAGCAGCCAGACAGGCCACAGTAACTGATCCACGTGATGAACCAAGAGGCAGCCGCACAGCTCCCCAGACAACTTGCCTGAAAGTCACTGCCAAGAAGCCAGATGCTGTTGCTGGAAGACTCTCTGCCACAGTTGGGCATCTGGGTTCAGTGCTTTCCACTTAAAGAAGAGGGGAGAGTGTGAAGGAGGAGGCAACCTAGATCCTGCCTTTTCCTCTATTACTGTTATGAATGTGATTGACAGACATAAATCTGAAAATCTCAGTGTTGATTTGTACTTTAGAGGAGAACTGTTAAAAACTAATAAATCAAAATAATTTTTAAAGATGTAAAATATTGCCAGATCCCGACTGGTGTGGCATTTCGAAGAGGTAGAAGCAATCATATTGGCAGAGCCTGATATCTGTTTGAAAATATACAGCAGGGGTGGGGTTCAGCTAGGTCAATGGTCAGGGATGATGGGAATTGTAGTCCACCAAATTCACCACCCCTGACATACATGTCTTTAAAATATGCACATGTCACACTTGACTTGCCAAGTTCTTTCCTGCCATCTTTTGCTTTGCCCCATTTTAACCCTTCTTGGTCACAACTTTGGACCATACTTTCCCTGTTGATGTCTGGTAGGCTATATTGATAAGTCTCTTGCCCATGCTGTCACAAATTTGCTCAATTTGAGTAAAGATGTTAGTAGTGATGCCCAGTGAAGTTCTGCTGGGTGCAGAAACAAAGATGTATGGTATATAAATAATAAAATTAAATTAAATCAAGTTCAGGCCCAGCTCAGGAGAGGCAAATTTTACAAGCCCTGAACTTTCCTTTCTCACTTGGATTAGAATCCAAGGCCAACAGGATGCCAGAGTCCAAGACACTATGGGAGCTATAGTTTCAGGACCTGCAAACAGTCCTGCTCAACTTGTGCCTATCTGTAAGCAGGGGCAGACTTTGGTAATATGGTGCTCTGAGTGAGGAGATAATTTGATATATAAGATATATAATAAATAAGTTATTATAACTATTACTATTATTTTGCGCTCCCTTGGCTTGGCCCCCTGTGCGGGGGAACTGCTCGTGCTGCCCCTAATCCGGCGCTGCTGTGTGAACCTGAACACAGCTGCTTACTTTTGTGTCTGCCCCAATTTGATTTTTTGCAATATCCCTACAATCAGAGGATTCCAAAGCCATAAAAACTCCAGACTGGAAAAGACCCAAATGTAACCTAGTGGAAAACTGCCTTACATTTACTCCAAATATATGTGAAGCCCCACTACACAAAGGGGAACTGTGATATTTGTTAAACACTTCAAGGTCCCGTAAGGTTCTCTTAAGATCCTCCTAAGGCCATAATGCAGACTTCCAACCAAATTAAGGTCCAATATATGCCAAAAAGAATATAAACACTCTACTACATTAGTTGTGAATGAATCTATGCACCAACGGTAGGCTTCAGCACCTTAAATATACTTTCGGATAAATATCAGAACAAGCTTGATAATGAATATAATTTTATAGTGCGAGAAAATTCTTGCAGTGACTGTCCTTGGATCTACATGCGGTACAGTACTCGCCAGTCTTGTTTCGATTCAAAAGTGCCCCTGAAAACTTCCAAAGTTTCTGGCTCATGTCTGTCCTTGCAAACTATTTACAACAATGGTGGAACTGTTTCTGTAACAGAGGGCAAGCTTTAAACATGTGCTCATCCCAAATGCCAATAATCAGGCTTTTTATTTGCAATTAGAATTCCTATCCAGTCCAAACCTAACAAGAAAGAAAAAAATATAGTGTTGCACTTACTGCATTAGGAGTACTAAACACCCAAAACACATGGTCTCAATGGATGCGTGGGTTACACTGATAATTTGCAAAGAACATCACATTCTCAGTATGCTTGAACTAGTGCGCAGCTATGGGTGGCTTTGGATAGAGCTGGTGGCCATCATAAGTACTTGCTTGGAGAAGACAATGGGCACAGCTAGCTAACCACTTGCTAGGTGTTTGCAACAGTATTTCTGTTATTGCGCGACAAAATTGTGCAGAAAGCCTAGGACAACTCTCCTTGCACTCTCCATGTGTCATGGAAACCAAAACCAAAATCATGTGTTCATTTCTGTCTGATTTTAATTTAATTTAATTTAAAATAGAGCGCATCAGTGACAGCGAGAGCATCCCACAGGATGTGGTCAGTAGATAATATCACTCTGGTAACACTGAATGGTGCTGCAAGATAGTGCAGTCTCAAGGAAATAATGACAACACCTTTTCAACAGTACTTATTTTAAATTAAGTTGAAGAACATTGCAAAAAAGGACCAAAAAAACCCAATCATTGAATTATTCAAGAGAGGAAGAGCTGTTCCCCTTTGGATCCAAAGATGCACTTTTGCATAAAGAAGGCATCTACCGCTCAAAGGAAAGGCTCCTTCCTTTACAGTGTGCACTCCTGCACTGAGGACAAAAGTAAAAGTCCATCCAAATCTGTTCTTCTGCTCACATAAGAACTTGTGTAGCATCTTTGCACAAGCATGAGACTTGCTACAGAGTCTACATAATATGTCATTGGGTGAGCTCTTCTTTCAATCACTCATGGAAAAGCTCATGCTTCTTCGAACTTATGTGAAACATCTTCAACCATTAACAAAATATATCCTGACTGAATTCTGTTATTTGTGTGTTAATCATGTGAGCTACCTGGGAGGCCTTTTTTGGCCAAATGGTGGCATATAAATTACAACAACAATTGATGAATTACACACTCAGAGAGCTAAAGATTACAGCAAAAAAACCAACCCATTATAAAGCCACTATTTATTAAAATATAGTTTAGGTCTGTAGGAGGAGTCCCCTCCCCAATATCATGAAACCAACTTTCCTCCATAGAGTCCGCACAAGACTCAACATACTACTTTCTATCCTAAGTGGAACCAAAGTTGGTTCTTTTTCCCGTATAGCTGAGTACATAAAAGCAGTACCCGCTGATTCTATAATCTCTTCTGTTAGTTCTGCGAAGCAAACATGATGAAGAGTACTGACCATTTCAAAATGGTTTGTCTGCTAAAGCTGTGATGGGGCAGGTATTTTTCTTATTCATAAACCAGAGAAAACTGCCTGAAGCAATGGGGAATGAGGAGGTATGGTTGGAGAGTATTCAGTATTCAGGTATGGTTGGAGAGTACCCAGCTTTGAAAAGGGGAGAAATGAATATATATTTTTTTTTAAAATAAAATACTAACACTGTCCAACCAAGATTGATGAGGAAGTCTAGTTTCATCCTGGGCCATTTTTATTGGATGAAGTGATATGATATCTTAAATTTCAACCAGCAGAAAGCTTATTAGCAGAGCAATAAGAAGAGGACAAAATCACATTGCAATTTAAGTGTCTAACTCTTAATACCTCACATTTTATAGTTAGTAGCTTAACTTACTTTTGCAAGTGTTCAAATAATATTTTCATGGTGTCGTAGTTTGGTCTCGGGAGCTTCTGTACAAGGTCTTTGATGACTTTCACTCTACTTTTGTTGTCTTGCATTTCTGAGGAAAAAAGAAAAAAAAGAAGTTATTGATCCCAGAACAATATTTGACTATCTAGCATATTTTGCTTTTTGTTAAGGCTGTCTCAGACCATGAATATGGGTCTCAAGCTAAGATTGAAGTGTTACAACCATATCTATTTTTGAACATTACTTTCTAATGGACTGTATCCAAACACACACACAATGGCGATTTTTCACCCTTTCTCATCTCCTGTTCTCTGAAAAACCTCTCCTGGGGGTCAGGGCTGCCCAGGAACAGCCTGACATGTGCTTCACTAAGCTGTAGTGGAAAGGGGGAACTGCCAGAAATGGGGTGATTATTTGGGGTGATTCCCCTTCCCCAGCATTAGTATTATAATTTATTCAATTTCTTACCCACCCACCAAAACAAGGTTCCAGGGCAGGTTATGGCAATTCAAAAATGTAGTATTAAAATCTGTTTGAAACAACTAGTCAAAAAATTAAGGTTGGGTGGGTCCTAAACTATCCCAGGCCTTTTCTGATTGTCTCCAAACTTTGGAAGACACTTCTGGGAATCAAAGAGGGATGCAAGTGAGGAGAAAGGGCAGAGAAGCTTGACACTGTGAGCAGGTTTCTACTCATGCAAGTTTGGATACAGCCCACCTGAAATTTAATGAACAAACAAACTCTGTGATGACTAACCTCTCTCATGGCCAACCCAAGTTACTTGAAAAACAATGTTTCTGCTGCAATTTCTGTGCATCCTTCAGCCTTGGGGGGGGGGGGGTAGGTGGGAATGAAAACATACTTGCACAGCTGCGGAGTCCATTAATAACTAGGCCTCCTCCCTCCCAGCTAGTGGTATAACTATGCAGGTATAATTATTTCAATATTATAATTTAAATACAGTACAGTTTTATGTTAACAAATTACATGTATGGCATTAAAAAAAATGGCATCCATCATCTGAGTAGAAACATTTCATAATTTGTTAATCCATTCATTTTCTACGAGAGAACAGAATTGAAGGTTTCAAGGAAATAGAAAAGCTATGTTTGAGCAATATCACATAAACCTGTGGGTGAGAGCTTCTGTGATCAAATGCTTCCACATTGGGGGGGGGGGGGGAATCCCACATATAAACAACTAGTAAGTCAGGAAGGAAGCTAAACTAGATTCCTTCTCCATGACATGTCTTTTTTAATTGGAGGGGATGCTTTTTAGAAAAGGATGTGGATCCCTTTGTGAAGTGGCACACCTCAGACACAGATTTAGCACCTCGGTATAAACTAGGCCACAGGTGTCTCTATCTTACTTATTTGCTTAATTACTACTTAGATCAACTTAGCCCTTATGCAGACAATGGATTGAACCCATCAAACTTTTAAAACGTATATCTCTGGTGCTTATATACTTCATTTTGTTCTTCTTATATTTTCCATAATACAGTACCATACTTTAGTTTCATGTTCTCTTGTGATCAAATTCATAGCTACGTTGACATTCTTAGTTCACATCCTGTCCTCTGCTTAGTATCCCCTTTCCTCATTTCATAACTGCCTTTTTGTAGAAAACAATTAGTCAGTAATGAAAGAATGTGAGCCTGAGACCTATAATCGCCTTTGTGATGTGAAACTTCTTTTGATGATGTGATAACAGTGTTGCTGCTGACTGACTCAGGATAAGCGTGTGTGTTTTTTAATGCGATTGATGGTTTCAAGTCTTAAAATATGGTTTCTGATGGAGATATTTGCATCAGATGTTGAAGCATGTATAGCTCTGCTTTCGTTTCATGAAAGATAAGATAAAATAAATGTTAGAGGCCCCTGACACAGGGAAACCATTTTACATGCTGCAGGTCTTAGATAACCTGAGTCTTGTTCCTAGCTTCAACCCAGTGCAGTAAAAATAAATAAATAAATTGATCTCATCGCTTAAAACCTCCTCCTGAAACAGTAAGGGACGGATATGTTTCTCATGGTAGATACGTACAGGAAGCCACTGAAGACCTTACAATAGTTTCATAACTGCAGTGCAGTCCCTTATGTAAGAAGGATTGGCATAAATGGCTTAGATGAGGGATGCAGAACTTGTGGCTATCCAGAAGGTGCTAGAATACCCCCCCCCCCCCCGCGCATCATCTCTGACCTTTGGGCATGTCAGCTGGGGTGGTAAAGTCTGGGGTCCAACAACATCTGAAGGGCCACAGTTTCCCCACCAGAGGAATTTATGGAAAAGTATTTGTTCTTGGGTGTGGGTATATATCTATGTATCTGTTTACCTACCTACGGATAAATCTGAAACAAAAGCAAATAAATGGAGTGAAGGCTGAGACTATAGAACGGACGACCGCATGTGATGAGTGAACGGCCAACTTGCAATCCACGTGTATCACAACTCTGCTCAGTTCTCTTCAGCAGCATTGCAGTGAAGTGCTAAACATGGTGCCAATGTATGAAGTGAAGAACAGTCTGGGGAAACTATTATTTCTTGTGTGTGTTTGATTTTAAGAAGTCATGTATACAGTATGAAAGTGAATAAAGATTCCCCTCTCCTCTCTCTCCTGTCTTTCTTTAGGGGAGGCAGAATAAGCAAATACCAGCTGCCCCAAGAACAAAAACGATGCTTTCTAAATCTTTTGACAGCAATTCCACACAGAAAAAGACTAAGGCACAGCTGCCCTTCTGTGTGTGCTACTTACAGCAAAAGTATTTTTAATGCTCCTTCTTAAAAAGGGGGGGGGGATCCCATGGGAAGCTTCAAAATGATAAAAGAATCAAGAAATTGTCTTAGAGCCGATTCATATAGACCCATAGAATTGGAAGGGTCCCAAGGGTCATCTAGTCCAGCCCCCTGCAATGCAGGAATCTCAACTAAATAGATTTCCACATAGCATTCAGTATCTTTGTGGTAGGTTTAGGCATTTCTGGTTTATTTTGTTGACTGCTCCTCCAAGTGGCTCAGTTGGATGCATCCTAAACCAATTTGGCTTGATTGCGGGCAAAATTCAAATGATCTTTTAGATGACCGACTCTAATAAGAAGGGTGAACTAGAAAGTAGCTCTATTCATAGTGGATACAACTAAGATTTGATCACAAATTCTGAATAGCAGCCTATTAAACTGTGGAGATGAGGATTATTAGTGCTTTAATGTGTGTTGAGTGATAGTGAACTATTTTACAGATCTGGGTCTTGACACATCGTAAGACAATTTATATATTTGCTGTTTGATGATTTGATGGACTACAACAATTATTTGGCCTGCATGTTGGAGCTACCACATAGTAAATGTTCCATCCTATGAACCATATCAGTGGTGTTTGCCATTGGAGGTGGGGAAACCTGCTAGGGCTTGGAATCTGCCGGAACAGATTCACAAAACATGGCTTTCTTACCCCTCCCCCTTTCTCGGCAGTCCCCTGCACTGCTCAAATTCAGTTTGTAGCAGATTAGCCATCTCTTGGGAATGAGATATGGTGCAGGTGTGTGTTTTTGCATGCGGAGGCCAGAGTTGGCTGAATTCCCCCTACCCCGTGACTTGATCCAAATCTATGTGATGGCCCCGTGTAATGTAAAAGACCAGATCTTAATTTGGTCAGAGGGATTCAGCTGTACACCTGAAACATGGTCCAAGCCCTTGTTCAAACAAAGAATTCTGCTTACTGTATGCTTTGCCACACAATTTCACCCCACAGTTTGACTTAATGTTAACTGAGGCACGTTAGACTAAAATGAATCAGGAAAAAAAAATCTGAAAGAGGTAGTGAGAAAATGATGTAGAGTACAAGATCCACTGCACCCCCAAATGTATCTCAGCGCTTCCAAATGTAAAATGGCCTTTATTGCTTCCTAGTTTCAAACACAGGCACTGACAAAGCTGGTGAAAAACAGCTAATTCATTGTTAAAGCACAGAAGTAATTTTGCACACCCCTGTTTTATGAATCAACTTCCCTGCTAATTGTAATCTGACTGAAAAAAAGAAGAAAAATAGGCAACATGTGGTACCTTTAGTCAGCATTTCTGAACTGGGAATGATAAACACCTCTGCCTGGCTCTGGCATTTATCAGTACTGAGATATTATTACCACATAGACTCACAGCATGGTTACTGTTATCATCAGGGGGAAAAAGAGGGAGCTAATCTTAATGGTTTGTAAGGCCGTTACCTGCACTGGTCTGACATTTATCATGCTCATCTTACCACATGGGTCCTCCATAGCAAAGGTATTTTATCTAGAAGGGACATCACTATGAATTATTATTTGCAGCTAGGTAGAAAATTGTATGTTGTAGATACCTTTTCTCATTATAAATCACAGTCACATTTCACCATTTCCCCCACAAAGCTGCTGAGGCCAGGCTTTTTGCCATAACACTCACTCTCTCTTTTATAGTTCCATGAAAATATTGGATATTCTTTCATTAGAAAGGTTGATACTGATCTCTCTCTGTGTGTGTGTTTAAAAAACAATACATTACAAAATATGATTTAAAAAAAAAATAAATTGGCACCGGGAAGGCAAAACAATGTTGATTCATTCACTGATTCATGCAGCATAAAGGATGGAGAAGGGGCAAAGGCACATCCTGTTGTTCTCATAGCACACAAGCTCACTAACAGCTTTCTTAATCTCTGCTTGCTTTCCCCAGTACCGAAAGAGTTGCACCTAAATTGCACCTAAAATGCCACAGGTGACTCTTGAACCACAATCTTAGTACTGACAGCTTATAGCAAGAGGAATTATTCAAAATGTGCTAACTGCATCAAGCGTGCCATTTTCATTTTTGACATGTAACATATAAAAATCAGAGGAAACAAAAGGATGTTATAATGTAGGCTTCAATACTTTGCACATTTATGGCAGGCCCCTTGGCTTCAGCTGGAATTGTGTATGTAAAATACAACACATGTAGATAGTGAGTGGTGGAAAACGAACAAACAAACAAAGCATTAACTCTCCTGCGTCTAAGCAAACACTCCGAGTACAGAAATGATGCTTCCAAAAATTAATTTGAAATGGACATGGATGTTAATAGCATTCCACTTTGTTACTGAACAGGAAGTCCACAGTTTATCTCTCATAACTCCCATTTGCTAGGAATAGGACCTATGATTCCAACCTGACATAAATTCATTATGTTGCAAGGTAATGGAGTTTGACCTCTTTCCCCTTCCCTCAGCCCTGCTGCATTATTCATGGCTGATGGGCCCAGAGTCATTTTACCCCACAACCGAGTCGTCTTTTCTAGGAGGCTTTCGAAAATGTGTGTGCATGTTTAATGTTAAACTGGCATTCATGGCTCACCTCAACACTTTGTCTGATTTAAGACCTTGAGTGCTGTGCTGCTGCACCTCAGTGTGGTTTAATTTATTTATTTTTTTAAAGAGTATTCTACCAGGCTTCCTAACTATTGAAAGTATTGTCATCTTCTTTCAGATTTTTATTATTATTATTATTTAAAAGCCTCTCTCTCGCTCCTTGCTTAACGTTTCTCGCTTGCTATTTAGGTTAGGATTGCTTCATATCGTGTTTCCCTTTTATTCCAAGGAAAATCTTGAAAGGTTTTTAACCTTTAAAATATATTTTAAATAAATAAAACAGATGCATGCCTTTTCTTAAGGAGGATATTTTGAGTCACACGTTTCATCTGTCAGCCTGCCTCATTTGCCTCTATTGAAAAATAAAAACGGAGCGAACCAGGTTGAGATTTTGAGTGCTAAAGAAAATGTGAGGCTTCTGATGCTGGCTGCAACCAGACATAGTGTTGGGCAGACGCTCTGCAAGCTCCCCCACTGTGCTGCTGTGCAAGCTTCCCTGCTGGTATGTTTGCTATAGTTTTAATGTCTGTGAAAAAATTTGAGGCAACTAAATTATGCTCTGCCCTCTTGGATGTAAATAAAACATCCGATTTAGACAATTTCTATTGCCCTTCCTCAGTTTTAGTAGTTCTGTGCCAGCCTGACTCTTAAAACATATTCCCCCAACCACTCCCCAAATCTGGCATCTTGTGTGAAATCTGGCTAAAACAAAACACATATTATTCCAGCTGAACTCCGTTAAGCGGTAGTAATTGTGTGTGTGTGTGTGTGTGTGTGTATAAAGATAGATAAACAGAGATAAAATATATAGATGGTCAAAAGGATACAAAAATAGAAACACAGACATTTCTGTTTCTCCACCTAATCTATCATTTCTTTTGGCTAAATGTCAGCAGTCCAAATCTGATTCATCCATTATACACAATATCAAGTTTATAACATAAACAGACTGATTACACACACACACACACACACACACACACACACCATTAACGTATAAGATAAAATATGAATTGATTTGCTTTTTATTCATGCCTCCCCCCAAAAAAAATATATTATAAAAAATTAAAATGTTGGGAAACATTTCAACACTATCAATTGATCAGTTCACCAAATGTGGTTTATAGAGAGAGAGGAGTTTTCCAATGAATATTCATACATATTTTTCAGTCCATTAGCAAGACTTAAGACAATGAATTTCTAACTCTATTCCATTTAACAAATAAATATGTGGAATTAATGGAATAATAATAAAAAAGCACCATGCTCTCAGTACTTAGAAAAGTTAAACTTTAATGTCTCAACCTCCAGGTGCCATCGTTTGAGAAAAATAACCAATAATCGTCATTTTTTTTACATATTTGATGGGACTGATTATGCAATGTGCAACTCTAAATGGCTTATAGCACATTGTAGCATGGTTCCATCCCATTGGCTACAGTAGGGTGCAGGCAGATGGATGACAGTGACAAGGAGAGAAGTGCTTTTGCTTAGCCGTGCGTTAAGATGCCATCCAGAAGCTCTGTGCACTGCAGACACTTCATTAGGATGCCAGGATAATGGTAAACTACCACTCAGAGTGACACTCCATTTCCTGCTTACTGAGCTCTCCAACCTCGGCAGATGTCAACAATCTCACAGTGCCACAGAGCAGACCTAACTTTCCAGTCACTTTGACTCCAATTTTTTTCCCTTAACAGTGCCATACATTACAGGCAATATGTAGCAGCAAGTAACGGCAAACAGGGAAGGGGGGGGGGGGGAATTGCTGGACCCTAATTATAACAGAAGCAGCATCTCCTGCAATAAGCCTCTCTCTGCTTGGAATACCTAAAGCCAACTCTTGTCTTTTTCACAGAGGGTTCTTTCTGAGGAAGGAGGGGTTTTGCTATATATACCACTACCAGTTCATTTCACCACACTGTGATAATGTAAAGCTGAAAATCCTAAGAGATATTACCCTGCTTCGTAACTAGCTTTCATCGCTTTTAACCGAGAAACAATTCTGCTCCTCTCTTTTCTCCTGGTCGGTGCTTTTTGCTCGACTTCAGTTTTGTGCATGGCTCTCTGCGTGCACAGAAAGAGCAGACTCGAACATCTGGATAGTGTGATATTTTCTCGGCAAATGCACAACTTGAGGCTATCACACACCTCCCTAACAAGCAGTTAAAGCCAACAGAGACTGTGTTGGAAGTCTTTAGCCTGATTTTTTTCTCTCTCTCCCAGAGGAACAAAAATGGCCAAATAGTTCCCCCGCTCTCGAAATATTTCTAAAACCAAAAATAGTATGAAAATATATCAATCCATGTCCCACATTCTCTTTTTGCATGTTCCCTGTAGCTACAAATAAAAACCTTTCACCGTAGGGGAAGTGTGTGTGTGTGAGAGAGAGAGAAAGAGAGAGAGATAACGAACAAGAACATAGCACTTGTTTTAATCTGATGTATTTAATCTTGGGGCCAAGGTATTTCTATCTCCAAGCAAGTCTTCATGCCTTCCTAATACTGATTCATGCCTCTTGCAAGAATAAATCCACATCTTATTTCCCAGGCATAAAAGGATGGGAGCATGAGAAGGCAAGGCAAGGCAAGGCAATCCGCCAACTAGAATGTGTTTGCTTGATGGGGATCTCTGATCTCCTCCCCCTTCAGCTCTTGAATGAACGCCCCCCCCCCCCGTTTTCACAGGGATTCATTCCTGCCTTTTCAAAGAGCTGTGTCAGATCCGCAGGATGACTGAATGGAAAAGGGTTAAAGGAGAAGAAATCTACCTAAGTCTCAGGGAAATGCATCCCTACTTATTTTCAGAAGTTCTACTTATATGTGAAAAACTAAAGGCTGAGTTGCATTCAGAATAGAGAACCCCTCTTTAGGAGAAGCATTAAATACCAAGATATTGACTCTTATGAAGGGCTCATAAAAATAAAAAACCCCAATAAATATATATTTGTATTTGTTTAAAAACATAAAGTAGTTGAATAAGTCTCTTAGAAAATGTATAAAAATAGCTGTACAAATTCCCAGTAGTGGCAGAAGCATCTGGGGACTATAATATGACTAAAACCGTTTCTGCACACTTTTCTGTGGCAATAAATTAAAATGAAAATATGCTGCTTCAAAAAGTTTTATGTAATTTTTAAAAAGACCAATTCAAGGACCCAGAAACAATAGGATTTTTAATAGTAAGAGGCACACTAATTTTATTCTTCTGTTCTCTCATTTCTTTTTCTATTTCTTTTTTCCGAAAGCAAACAAACAAAGTAAACAGCATTTCCCCAGGGCAGATTTAGACTTGAAGACTGTTTATTATATCATTTGAATAAGACTAGACCTGGCCTTTTGACTTTGAACCACTACCAAATTTCAGGCTGTGAGGAAATTGTTCTACATTTCCTGACAAATTGAGTTAAGCAGACATTAAGTGGGCTTTAAGAAAACAAATGGCCATCTTTATCACAGGTGGACACTGATGGCTTAATGGGGCCTGGGCTGATTGTATCACTTCTAATGGCTTGACGGGAAGCATTAGGGTTTTTGCATAAAGAACTGGCATTGCGAACCCTGCTAACACAGACCTGTCAAGCGTTCTGTATCCCTTTGTGCATGGAAGCAGATGTTTGTATGTATACTATGAACTGGCATTAGAGCAAGCGACAGATGCCTGTATGAATGCCAGGTTTGTGAATTTTTACAGCAGGAGCATGTTCTGAGGAAGTACAGCCCTGCCCTCTATCATAGGTAATTCCCGATGGGACTTTGCTAAATCCCAGCTATGTTTTCATTATTTGGTTTTCCTAGCAACTGGATGAATATGTCTGTCCTGGAAGGGGGAGATGAGAACGCTACCAAATTCTTACAGATTTGCAGCATCGGGGCTGTTGTGGAGTTGTCAGTTCCACACACACACTCCCACCTCACAATTTCCTCTGCAGTGTGTAATATAAACCAACCTTCCTCAGAGGAAAAAGGGGTATTATAGCTATATAATTAAGACTTGCATTAATTTAAGGCTGAGAACGTTTTCTTCCTCTGCTCTGCCATGCCCTAAAAAAAAATATGTGTATGAGTTTCTTTCTGAATATTCCTCACAGCATTTCATTGCTTTCTACATCCAAAACTTATACTACAGTTGTCTGTCAATAATACGAACAGGTAGCTTGCAGTCCATTAAACAAACACTGGGCCCCCCTCACTTTTATTTGACATTTTATTTGGCTGTGACAAATGAGCAGCAGTTGGATTATAACATAATTTGTCTTGTCTTTATTACCAGCACAAAGGACACCATTCATTAATTATTCTGCCGTTGCAGCTTAACACTAACTGGAAAGGTCCCTCTTCGGACAGATGGCGGGGACGATGTTATTTATATCAATCAGCCAAAATCCTCAACAAGGATTACTGTTCCTGAGACTACAATGATTTATTTCTTTTTACCTCACCCTCCCTCAACCCCTTCTGCTTTCAGAGATTTCTCTATAAAAACGAATTTGATGGGGAAACTTAAAGCAAAGCCATATTTAACCTGTTAGCTCACAAAACAACATGCATGGTACATCAGTTTAACTACCTGCCATGTTAAGTTGCCTGTTTCTGAACTGGTTTGGCAAATAAATAAATAAATCATTTGGCACAGGAGTAGGGGTGTGGGTGGGGAGGGAGATTAAGCGAGGGTCTCAGAGCAGGGAGTTCAGCAAAAGTTTGCCTCTCCCCCCGCCCCTTTTCTTTTTTGTAACGTCATACTGCTGTTGCCCCCAGAGTCCACGAGGATCAGGAAATGGTGCCAGCTGTCAGGCTTTCTGTCTCTGATAAGATGAGATGACCCACCTTATTACAAAGAGACCAGCAGTAGCCCCTCTGAAAGATGAGCTAGAATGTTTAGCTAAACTGAGGGTCAAACCGTACATGAGACAGATGCTCATCGGTTCCTACTGTTATTGAGTACCAGGGTGGGGTAGGAGTGGGTTTTGCCTTATTTGCTAGGCCTCCTTAATGACACTATCCAGCATGTGATCAGAGAGTAGTAATTTCCACAGATTGAATCCAGATGTGTGAGTTCTTTCCTTTTAAAAATATCTTCTGAACTCGCTTAGAGGACTTCTCAACTATTATCCTTTTTTCTGGTTATTCTCTTATGGCAAAGGAATCCACGTGAATCTTTTCATTCCATCAGGGTTAAGTTTTAACCAGCTCGAACAACCTGGTGCAATGAGAAGGCTGAAATGTGGGAACATTTATTGTCTGAAAAAAAATATTGGTATAACCTTGCTATACTGATTAGTTTGCAAATATTAAAAGTTCCATCAAGACAAATATCAGCAACATGCAAATACCCTTGCAGGTTGTGATTAAGATTTTAAATGTATCCTTTTGCTTTTAGTTAATGAAAAACAAAGTCTTGGAGGATCTAAGTTGTAATTTATTAAACATGAAAGGCTCCTTGATGAAATATAGAAATGAGATATATTTTGCATTTCAAAGATTTAAGCTGACAACTTACTTGCATGCAAATAAGAGCAAGATTTGTAAAAATATTTGAAAAGAAATTATTCCTGAATGTACTTATTACAATAATGTGGCATGTAGATAAGAGAAACACACAGCATTAAAAGACATTCATTTCTCCAAAGTCTTAAAATTAGCTTCTTTCTGCCATTGTGTATTAATGTTCTTCTTCAGGAATGCAGCATATTAAAGAACTGAGCAGAATTAGTAATAAATTTGTTAATTACAAATTTAAGCA
Source organism: Podarcis melisellensis (assembly GCF_964234715.1). Lineage (NCBI taxonomy): Eukaryota > Metazoa > Chordata > Lepidosauria > Squamata > Lacertidae > Podarcis > Podarcis melisellensis. Next base: position 98,932,279 of record NC_138528.1, on the reverse strand, counting down.
ACACAACTGTGTTGTTTCCCCTATTTTTTTTTAAAGCAGAATTGCTAATGCATTTTAATCATTTATGTACAAACATTTGAGGATAAAATATTCTGAAGTTTATCAATTTCAAGAGCTGTTTATTTGCTAGCAAAACAGAGCATGTTATACAACATATATCTTATCATTTTTGCTCATCAAATCCCCATTTGCAGAATGCAAATTTCTCTGGTCTAAGTGCTCTTGCACCTCAATTTAAATGAATAATAGGATAGACTCTATTAAAATCGGTTTAAGGTTGCCATGGGTGACATATCAGTAGGGTTAAAATGAGAAAAAAAGGTCACAGAAGCAGTCCTTACAACTTTTTTTAAAAAAATAATGAGGCACACGTAAACGTCTGTATAGACTTAAACCATGCCACCACCATATTGAAATTATAGACAATGCATAGATTGTAGATTTTATTAACATCATACCCCACACCAAATGAATAGGGAAATTATATTACCATCAATAACTCTGGGAATGTATTTAGTTGCACAGAAAATTAAAGAGTAAGCCCTACTGCAATAGCGCTGTAGACTGACAGGTTGTGGATTTGTAAAAATAACAGAGACCTAAGCAAATGACTGTACTTTTCCTGGGGTAAATCCTTCATTTCAAGGAACCAGCAAGGTATCATAATCATATTAAGCAAGCAGCTAGAAACTATACCAAAACACTCTATTTATGAAGAATTTTGAATCTGAAGCTAACTTGATTTATGGGATTATGCATGCAGTCATTTGATAAGTATTGAAAAATACTTTGACTTCATCGTGAAGGCTTTCTTGATCTATCACTGCGTGCGCATGTGGGCTTGTCTGTGTCATAGCCTTATCCTGCTTAATGTGGAACAAATAACACCGCTGACCATTTTGAAGAGTTTGATGGGGGGGGAATTCCGCTCTTCTGAATTTTAAAAAATCGGTACGTCAAACCTATTAATGTACTGCATTAACGATAACCATTTGGATTTCAGAGAATCTGAATTTTGTTACATTTCCTTTCTTCATCTACAATAAAAAGGAATGGGGGGAAAAACCCTCCTTATTTGCTAAGGTTACACTGCTAGTTTAATTTTCATGGGAGCAACGGAATATTTTGAAGTGAGTAACATTTACCAAGTCATTAGTTTTATGCAAACTAGGAAGGAAGATGAAAGAAAAAAAATTATCAATTATTTATAGATTGTTAAAATGTATCTTAGTGCAGTGCTACTGTATAGAAATGACAATTAGCCAAACTTACCTTCTTTAATTAATAATGCATACATTATGCTCTTTGGGCAGCTAATCACCAGTTCTACAAATTTGTTTGACACTGCTGAAGATACCTAGCGCATGGGCGATGGGGAAAAAAAAAAGAACTTGCCAGCATTAGCGCCAAACTTTCAACTGCTTTCTCTTGTATTTGAAATGCTTTGGTATGCAAGTTACCAAGCTGTCCAGTCCGCAGAGAACTCCTGTTATTCCCATTTACTTCTATTCAGACAAGGGGCTAGCACTTGGTGAACATTGTGCATGAGGATATAATCTGTGCATGAGGATATAATCTGTTCCTAATCTGTGCATGAGGATATAATCTGTTCCTAACACCCATCATTTGCTAATAATGCCTCTACCCCCACCCCAGATCAGACATAAAATAAAAACATCTAGGGTGAAATGGCCTTTTATCCAGTGGGTCAATGTAAGAGGAGAGGAGACAATTTTCTAGAATTCTCCTTTTCTCCTGCAGCCTCGTTGTACCACTTTCCCTTGCTGTTTTGGAGGGCTCTTAACCCTCCCCTTCTTTCATGTTAGCATATGCCTCATTTGGATCAGAGGTTGTTCTGCAAGTGAAATGGCAACCACTATTCTGCAAGCAGAAAAGCACAACAGTTTTCTGGATTCATTTAGAAAACCAGAAGCCCTGGTTTGCACTCTTTGGCAGTGCCGTGGTGCAGCAGGAAGACATGGCTGTTCCTGTAAGAGGTGTGTGTTTGAGAGACCTATAGATTATTCTCTCTAGCTGTAATCCCACCCTGCACCACATTCAAGGCTTCTCTGGACAGACCCCTGACCTCCAGGCGTAGCTTTTTGGAAGGGAGGGAAGCCACATTCTAGGAGTGGTTCTCTGCTCACAGTCTTTTGGTCCTGATGGTACCCCTGTCCTGAGCAGCTCTGATTTGTGACTTCTGGTAAAAGCTGGCAAGAACAACAGTCCTGGGTCATCTCTACCTCCTCCATATGTTGATAATGAAAAATGACATAATATTCACAGTTTATCCATCCTCATACGAGTCCAACCACTGGTCCTAAACTAACTCCGTATTGTTGCCATTGACTAGCAACAGCGCTCCAGCCTATCAAGATGGAGTCATTCCCAGCTCTACCTGAAGACACCAGGGGTTGAATGCAAAGAACTGTAGAGTTGGAAGAGATTCTGAGGGCCATCTAGTTCAACCTCCTGCCCTTGGAAACCAATGAAGTGGAATAAGAGCTGGGAAGCAAGTATATCCACCCTCGATCGTGCAACATAGACTTCTATTCTATTCTATTCTATTCTATTCTATTCTATTCAAGCCATTCATGTCCCCTGTCTTCAGCAAGTACCCATGGGAGCTTAGAAAACAACAACATGGGAAATCACTTTCTGCTTTTCTTCTATGAGAAGTAGAAAACACAGCTGTAGGGCACTGAAATGGGGAGGTCTTAAAATTATGAGCATGTTTGTTTGTGTGTGTATGTGTTTAGAATACTACTAAGCCAATTTTTAAATGTGAAATTAGAAAATCTCCAAGATTTATAAAACAGTAAGAACAATAAGAGCATTTCAATGAGTGATTGTTACTTTTCTCTGAACTTCCTTTGCAGGAAATGCACCCTTGCTTGCAAGAATTTTTGAATGCCACTGTTTTGCAGGAGGGATTCAAGTGCATTCCAGGAATTTTAGTTTACACAATTAAAGAGAATTAAAGCACTTTGTTTCCTTAGAGCAAAAAATCTACTAAAACCAAAAACTAGACTTTCTGCAGTTAGGAAAGTGATAAGAAAAAGCACCGAAAAGTGTGGGAAGAACAGATGATTAACAGGAAGGCGTATAAATACCCTGTAAACAAATAAGGATGAATGCTTATTCTCGTAAAACTGTCCCACAAACAAATCAAAATAAATGCTTCGTAAAGACAACCTCTGTTATGATTTGTTTAAGAAAATCAGGGTGAATGCTCAATATACAGGTTGTCTGGAGGACTCCTACAACTTCCCACCTCTCCATGACTTAGGTTTTATATGCATTGTGCATATGCATTAAGCACTTTGCATTTCATAGGTAAGGTAAAGGTAAAGGGACCCCTGACCATTAGGTACAGTTGTGACCAACTCTGGGGTTGCAGCACTCATCTCATTTTATTGGCTGAGAGAGCTGGCATACAGCTTCCAGGTCATGTGGCCAGCATGACTAAGCCACTTCTGGCGAACCAGAGCAGCACACAGAAACGTCGTTTACCTTCCTGCCAGAGCGGTACCTATTTATCTACTTGCACTCTGACATGCTTTCGAACTGCTAGGTTGGCAGGAGCATGGACCGAGCGACGGAAGCTCACCCCGTTGCGGGGATTCGAACCACCGACCTTCTGATTGGCAAGTCCTAGGCTCTAGGTAGAACTCGAATAGGCAAATTAATAACACTTAGTTTGGACTGGACTAGGCAAGTACCATTGTTTTAGCAAACACTAGTAGTTCTAGAGCAGATGAGGGAGGGACAGGGAGAGGGTTATTTGAAGTAGAGGCCAAAGGGAGTATTGAACTCTTCTCCTGTCCACTGATACCCCCGTGCCACTTTTTCAGGAGACATGGCAAATAAGTGCTCAGAACCTGGCTGGGAGAAAAGCAACTGGTCAGGGGGAGCTGTAGTGAACAGGGCTAGGGGAAAGGGTCAAGTACCATCTTTCTGCCTGCCATTTCTATGTTGCAGGTTGCATCTGCAATACCTTCTTTCCAGCCAGTTCGCTCAACACCTTAAGTGAGTCTACATGTAAAGTGAAAAAATAACAATGTGTTGCTGAATGATATAGAAAAAATACCACTCCAGAAAACATGTAGGCATAGCTTTCTCTTGACATGCCTGTTTAGCCACCGTATCTTTGCTATAGGATATGTTTGGCCACACAGGTGCATGTGGTTAGGCCTTCCTTTTCCATCACTTCTTCTTTAGCACTAATTTGTGATAGGAGGATAATGATCAGATACTCCAATGTAGTTTGTTTGGATTGGGATGAAAGCTGGGACAAACCTTCTGGGGGGAAAGTAATCTCCTATAGTGTTTTAATATGTGCCGAATTTCACACTGAAATTTCACCTTTAGGTCCAAACTATACACAAATGAGTGCAGCAGTAACCTGGTAAGAGTTAGAGCAGGATGTACCACATTTTGTAGGAACTATCACATGTGAAAAAGGCAGTGGTGAGAGGGGTCTCCTCTCCTTTCCCTGCCTCTGATTTTCCCCTAGCTGCTGATCTCCCTAATGTGTTTTTAAAAGGTACTGACAACATGTAGCTTGGATCTTAGAAACCTGAGGATTTCAAGGTTGTTTAGTTTCTAGCCTTCTGAACAATTGTTCCCCCAAAAGTCCCAAGATTCAAAAGGCTGAGTTTCTAAGTTATGCATCGTAACAGACTTAACTGTATAAAATCTGAGAGTTTTAGTGGCAAAAGGTGAGCATCATTGGCACAAAATACCAATAGATCTGCACATACTGGCACCAGAAATGATTCATTTTGTGCTTATCTGACTCCCAGTTTCAATGGTACTTAACTTTGGATGGCTTTCCTTGTGTACCCGGTTTTTTTTTTTACTACAATTTGGACAGAGAACATTTTTATTTCCTGCTGAAAAGGACCATACCTTCTCCATTTTTGTCTTTTCATTTAACACATCAAATTTTGAAATACTATCTCTTAATGTTTGCTCTTCTTTGTACTACAGAGTCACAGCTAAAGTATTCTCTTGCAGACTGCATTAGATGTCTCAATCCCATGTATATTTTGATAAAAATAAAAAATATTTCTGCTGGACACAAGTTATCTTTTTTTAAAAAACACACACACAACATTTTTAATACTATGGAAGGAACCACAGACAGCATTCTACCCTGTTTTTGTTTGTTATAAGCAGAGTATTTGCAATAATTTATGGACAGCTTTGAATTTATAAATATGAAGGGACTGCCAAATGTTTTAACTATTCCTTCATGGCAAATTGTCTTTAAATACTGGCAGGATATTTTTTTTTCTGTTTTAACATTTACTTGTGGACCAGAAACACTTGCAGTCTATTGCCCCTGGCCTTCTGTGAGAATGTTAGTTAGCAATGCTCATAAAAACTCAATTCATCAATGTGAACATAATTTGCTATGAACAGAAAGCTCACAAAAGGGTGAATTTGTCAGATAGACAGGTGGCCTGAGATCTCTCCCTGATACTGAATGATATGAATAATAGATTCTGGTAAATGTATGCCAAGACTTGAGCTGTAAACACAGCTGCCTCCATTCCCTTCCAGAATAACAGCTTCGAGAACGAAAGGCATAGGAACCACAGTTCCACCTGAGGACTGATCTTGTGCACGCGCACAGACACACACGCTCCCTCTCTCTTGCTCATTCTTACAAAGAAAAACAAGCCTTTTTAACTGAACACAGCAAGTAATTTATTTATTTACGGCCCTGAATTTCTTACCCCAGCTATGAATGGATTAAAAAGAACAGAATAAAGGGAAGCGAAGTGAGAGGAATTGAACAAACAGATTTTGAAAAATGTGCCAATCTTTAAAAAGCCTAGTTTTGCACCAGTTCTGACAAATAAAAAATAAAAAACCCCACTGCAAACGGATTTGTTAGCAAACGGATTGGGCCCCACAATAACACACCTTGTTAAGAGTACAGATTACCCTTTCCCAGTAAAAACACTTTGCATCTAAGATCATTCCATCTAATGACCTGGTTCCAAACAAGAGTTTGCTTCAATTAGTTATGCCTCGTTTCTAATATATCAGTATCATTTTTTTGAGATTTTCTTTCTTTCTTCCCTTGCTTTTTTATGAAATATATATATAGAGAGAGAGAGGAAGTATAGCTATTATCGGTCAACCATACCAATGGGGACCAACCCTTTTATCAAGTACACACAACCAGGTGTGAGGCAGCATGGGGAAAATGTGGGTAGTGATAGAGGGATGGGGGAAGACAGACAAAAGTGACTCTCCTACGTCACCAGCAAGATCCCTCTGCTGGATCAAAAGCCTTCTGTAGATGGCAAAGTCTATAACCATCCCATTATATTTGAGAAGATGCCGATTCATTTCAATGTGTCTTCACTGTGTCTTCATAACTCTGATGCAGCTTAAGAAAATCCAGTTATTCATCTGCCAGATACTGCCAGTATTCAATATATACGTTGCAACGCATATAAACCAAAACAGAGGTGTTATTCTTCCCCCAACCCCTTCTGCAGTGAGCTTTGTTTTTGGCTTCTAGGCACCAAGTAGAGCCGCCTGCTAATTTCCCCTCCCCCTCCTCTGAAAATAACTTAGCCCAACAAATGAATTGGGATTTGCATTAGCTAATGCTCATACGTGTTTGTTCTAATACTTGTTATCTGGGGAAAATGTTCTTTATAATGACTTGGCTACGACGTGGGGCATGTTCTTTTTTCTAGCACACAGACCCAAAACCTCCTCAAAGCTCTCAAAATGAGACTGCACATGAGACCTTGGTGGCAAAGGCAAGTTTCACATAAATGATGGCCATCTGCAGAATAACAACAACAACAAAAAGGACGAATCCTTCTTTGTTTTCCAATATACCTGCAGAAGGTGTATCACAAACTTGAGAAAATAGTAACAGAGATTATATATGTATGAGGAGCACTTCAACCATCCAGGAATATCACTACATACATACTAAGTGTTGTTATTATCATTAGTATTTCTATTCACACATAGCTCTGGACTAATGCATATATTAAAATGTTTTTTTAACAACCCAATTGTCTCCTAACTAATGGTAGCCCAGAAGAACAAGCAGGTGGGTGGGTGGGAAGGGAAGAGAGTCTCCCACCCCTCCAGGCCCAGGTGGCTACTTAACATTGTAATTGCTTATTTATTTGCTGATACTAGTAATTTTCATTTCCTCCTATGTTTACAAAATAATTTTTAGAAATTGCAGCACATAAAGGAAAAGCCAGCCCTGAATCTTCTGACCCTGTTAATTTTTAAAAAAATAAAACCACAGAATTGTAGAGTTGGAAGATACCCTGAGGGTCTCTAGTCCAACCCCCTGCAATGCACGATTCTCAATAATAATCCTGTATTTACACAGAGATTTTATATACCAGGGCTATTCAATGTGGTACCATCTAGATATTATTAGACTACAACGCTCACCATCCATGACTATTGGCCATGCTAACTGGGGCTGATGGGAGAAGCAGTCCAGCATCTGGAGAGCAGCTTGTTGGCTCCCTGTACTATATATGTCACTATGGAGGAAACATTGGGAAATATGGGATCTACACTTCCTTCAACAAAGGGCTGCTTTTCTCCTGCCTGGCAAGGAAGAATAGAAATATCCTCTCAAGTTTGCCCTTTAAAGTGACTTCCATGACCTCTACATTGTGTTAAGTATCCCCGGCCCATGTGTACATAAGGAACCTGAAGAGTCTAGGACCCTGACTGGTCACTTGTTTTCTCCCAGGCCAGCCTCTACTTCTGGAAGTTCAGCACAAACATGACGAGCTTCAATCTTGCTTTTGTCTCCATTTTTGTCTTCATTTTGTTTCGGGAACAAGTCCCAAGCTCTTTATTCATCAGTAGAGGATGAACTGAGGAACTGAGTTAGGACTGGACCAGTGTTACCCTTAGCTGGTGGGCGGGAACCAGTAGCTCATTTTCCTTTATGTAACTGCTGTTTCTCTACCTGCTTTATATTGAATTGATGGAATAAAATGGTCTGAATTAGCAGCCCAAAGTGGACTAAGCATCGGCCTAGTGTGCACTAGTTTTACTCCCTGCTTAAGCTACTTGCTCGTGCTACAAAAGCTTCTAAAGAGAGGCAGGAGGAAAGGTAAGAATTGGATCCTTGCCTAAACACAGCAGCAGGCTGCTAAAATATTTCCCCTACCTCAGATTAATCCCTGTAGCTTTTTAATTCCTCCTGCTTGGGGGTAAGATAAAATAAAGGATGTGGCAACTCTGGAAGTACCTCTTGGCTAATGACAAAACATATGTAGAAGTAGCCAGGAGCCTATAAATAGAGAAGCCGGTGAGGCTAAAATGTAATTCTGATGACCATCAGGGACACCTTTTGGTATACTCTGCCAGGGGTGAGCAGTTGAAAGTTGTCGATGACACAGAGTAGCAGAATGCCTGTTTCAAAATTATGTCAGACTGTGTCATGTACCAATCCTTGCTTGTTATAACAAACAAGGGATGGTTACTAAGCCCAGCCAAAAACTGTGGGTGGAACGTCAACCTCAGGAATATGAATTCCAAAGTTCCTGCTTCTATCATGGACACAGTCTTGAATGCTGGCAGAAATCAGCCTTGACTCTCTGTCCCCCTGCTCAGCTTGGTGCATTTTACAGACTCCAATCTTTTCCCACTGGGTCACATTACCGCCACTGCAACCCTAAACTCTACTCTGCTAACTCACTCAGAGCTCAGGGTGGCACACAGCCTTTGTTTATGCCCAATCTCCCTGTCTTTGTTCTCTGTCAACAGCCCATCTCTCAGGCCATGGAAAGCTGAGTCCAAATATTAAAACTCTGACTTCCAGTTTAACTCTCTAAGCATTGGTTAAATTCTAAAACTTACTAAATCCAGAAATTTTGGGAATTTGGCACCACAAGCCCTGGCACACACAACTCACAATAATATTCATTGTAAGATGGAACCTCCACAATGTGAGGTTTGGGAGAAATCCATGCGAGAATAATAGCCCTGCCAGATGATGAACAGGTATGTTGAAAGTATGGAAGTGGGAACTGCATCGTGATGACAGGCTCTGGCTTGGCCTCTGTATTTTCAGCCAAGCCTCTCTACAACTTCTGTGTGACTAGTATGCAAATTATAGGTATATGGACGCTTGTCTACATGCACATTGTACGGTATGCACATACCCTTGAGAGGAGGTTCAATCTTGCTGCCCACTCCAGGCATTTAGTGTCTGTGCAGGATGCATGTCTCTCTACTTCCAGTCCCAAATTAAACATTTTGGAGCTTCATTTCCCTATTACTACCAGCAAACAAGCTGTAAGTGTACTATTTTTTTGTCTTCTTATCTGGGAGATAGAATTTAAGCCACACCAGGACACAACTATCCCCTGTGAGTAGGCAGGAATGCTTCATACGTGATGCACACTGTCGTATTAGATGACACCCAAGTCCCGTGAGTTCTGAAGTGTGGTGCTACTCTGTTCTACTTCTACTGTATAATAGGATACAGATGTTATTACTGTGTGATGGTTCCAGAGAAGGAGAGAGGTAAAGTGAAAGAAGGTACAAATGAATGCTTTTGTTGGACAAACTTCAATCACTAGGAGTAAAGCCTCGCAAGGCTTTTATTCTCAATCTGCTTTCCTTTCTGCCTGAAGGAGAGCTTTGCAGGCCTCCAGAGCTTGCTAACTCTTATCAGCTGAAGATGGAGCAACAGAACAGATCACCTTAATTACTCTGTGTCTCTGTGCTATGAAGGCATAACCACTGGCTTAAACCTATGTAAATCTATCTTTAAAATATTCATTTCAAATTCACTCTATATTTATAGTTACAAAAAAGTGCTTTAAATGTAATGTACTTAATATTTACTCTAGTGCTTTATTATCTGGGCAACCTGCAGTGTATAAGCATCATCACAGCAGACAATACTAATGAACAAGATTCTATTGCTGTTTGTGAACAGTATGCAGAGAAACACATGCACGATGCCAACAGTGGGATTTTTCAATTTTGCTTTTGATCATGAAAGCTCAGAGCCCATAGGTAAAATCAGGATTCCAATAAGAATAAAACCTACTTATTTCAGTAGGGTCAGGTCAGGGTCAATTTAAGGTGCTGGTTGCTGCCAGCTGGTAAGGAATCTAACTGGGTGACCCAATCATCACCAACCTCACACAAGGCTGGTCAGGCAGTCTGGTGTGAAGGATAAATCCTCCTGCTAGAGAGAAAGCAAAAGACTTCAGTGGACTCTGGCAAGACAGTCTGCAGGCAGGTAGGGTCTCAGCTGCCGTACCAGATGGAGCTGGTAGACAGCTGCCCTGGACAGAAATGATCTGCACCTCCATGGCCAGCTTTGAGTCCAAAATTACTCCCAGGTTGTGCACCTGGTCCTTCAGGGGCACAGTTACCCCGTTCGGGACCAGGGAGCCCCCCACACCTGCCTGCCCCCTGTCCCCCCCAAACAATACTTATGTCTTGTCAGCATTCAACCTTAATCCGTTAGCCACCATCCATCCTCCAACCACCTCCAGACACTCACACAGGCCATTCACTGCCTTCACTTGTTCTGATTTAAAAGAGAGATAAGAGCAGGGTATCTGCATACTGATGAACACCCAGCCCAAACCCCCTGATGATCTCTTCCAGCGGCTTCATATAGATGTTAAAAAGCATGGGGGAGAGGATGGAGCCCTGAGGTACCCCACAAGTGAGAGCCCAGGGGTCTAAACACTCATGCCCTAACACCACTTTCTGAACACGACCCAGGAGGAAGGAGCAGAACCACTGAATAACTGTGTCCCCAGCTCCCTGCTCCTCTAGACGGTCCAGAAGGATGTCACGGTCAATGGCATCAAAGGCCACTGAGAGCTCCAGCAGAACTAGGAAACAGTTTTCACCTCTGTCCCTAGCCCACCAGAGATCATCAACCAGCGCGACCAAAGCAGTTTCAGACCCACGATGAGGCCTGAATCTCGACTGAAAATGATCCAAAGGTTCCACATTCTCCAGGTGTGCCTGGAGTTGTTCAGCGGCCACCTGCTCAATCACCTTGCCCAAGAATGAGAGATTTGAGACTGGGCAATAGTTGACCATATTGGCTGGGTCCAAAGATGGTTTTTTAAGAAGCAGTTTAATAACTGCCTCTTTCAGTGGGTCTGGAAAGGCTCCCTCACAGAGGGAAGCATTCACCACCTCGTGGAGCCGATCCTTTGCTTAGATCAGCCGGTGAAGTAGCAAGACACATGCCATGTGATGGAGGTGATTAATTATGTTGTTCACTGAAAGCCAATCAGGAGCAAACCATAGTCTAAAGCTCGCTTGCGGAACTATTTGGAGGAAAACTGCAAGTAATGAATACCCTCGTAAGAATCATCACCTGCCTGCAAATAAATCATGATACATAAAAAGCTAAGCTGATCAGATAAATTATTCACATTGAATAATTTGCCCATCTCCAAATTCAGCCAGCCCAGATAATTCACAAGCAGTAAAAGCGATAAATTGTCCTCGGTGGATAATCTGACCAGCTCCATCAGAAAGTTTTAGCTATAAACTGAAAAAACAGACATTTATGCAGTACCTCATTCAACAGCTCAGGAGAACACACTCTATATCTGCAGGATAGCAAAAACATTTCCCCCCTTCCTCCAGATGTCTCTTTTTTCCTTCCAGAAGTTACAGAGCATTGGACAAGCAATAACAGATGATGAACACATGCATAACTACAAATGGGCAAGCTGATTGTTTTCAGAATTGGTATAAACATTTACTCTTGGATTGAGATTTAGCCCATAGCAAATCTTTACATTTGTGTTATAAACCTCTGACAAAAAGAGTTTATAGTGGAAGTGCTGACGGTAAGAAAACGTGGTTACGGTCAGAAAAGCAAATGGAGAAAAGTGCCATTTTCTAGTTCCATATGTAGAGCCTATCAGTAGTTTCCATACTTAATTTGGCGAAGTTTACGAGTTAAAAATAAGAGCATGCTAACTGCTGCTGCTGCAGATTCCACCTAGGAGCTGCACATTTTGGCAAAACAATCACCCATACCCATCCTCAATTCCGCTACACACTACATCTTCACTTTTAAGTGTAGAGACAGAATAACCATCTCTTGGGCAGCTGGATTTATATTAGTAAAAGCTGTAGATGCTCTTTTAGCTGCAAAGAAACATGGATTCAAGAAGTGGGTATGGAAGTAAAATGAGGAAACAAAAAATTAGACCAAAAGCTGTAGAAGTGAAGCTATTTTAAGAGGATGAGGCTATAGAAAAGGAGGTGTTTAGGGGATGGGAGCATAATGGAGACTAAGTTTAGCCAGTCAGAAGGATGAAGTGAACTGGGGCCAACCTCAAAATACAAAAATTGATAGCAGAAGGTTGCCATGCACATATACACAACAGGCAGAAATTCTAAACTCACTTTACTAGGGAATAAGCTCTGCATAACTCAGTGAGTTCTTAGAAAAAGAAAAGAATAAAAACCTTTAAAAAGTAAATTTGTGTTTCACATACCCAGTAAAAACAAAGCACTTGTATTCAACAGCACTTTCTGAATATTTTAGCCTAGGACACATAGCTGTTAAATCGAAGGCTCATATACCGGGTGGCTTACATTATATACCCGTACACTCTTTTTAGGTTGGCGTTAAGAGCTAAGACACATCATGATGTGAAATACTTAGAGCTAAACAAAATACTTTTAGAAAAGCATCCAACGGGTAGGAGAAAGCATTAAGGCTTTAACATAAGAGATATAGAAAAGATAAAGAACACAATCAATAGATAAAAATACATGGCAGAAGAGGAAATGACAAGGTAATGAATTTTAGGATTATTTCACCTAAGCAATGCCAGCTTCAGATTAGACCAACTGTCTAAGTGGGACACTCTGCATCATTTCAAGAACCCTAAAACAAAGGCCTTAACACCAGAGATGTTCAATGGATGTTCCACAAGTACCATCTAGTTGCCATTTAGATTTTCATGGCTCCCCTAGACATACCTGTTGAATGGGCAATGGACCTCTCATGGTGCTTTTGGCTGAGTGGCACCGTTCTGCAAATGAGGTGCTCAGCCCAAATCAGAATGAAAGTGTCCCCATGCTGCCCTTGACTGACAGAGCTCCTACCCATACAAAATGAGTAGATGCTTCAGAAGTCTCAGCACACTTTCAATGCCAGTCAGGCTGGAGGATGAGAGACACTTAAGGCTGCTTCTGACTGGATAGTCCTCAGACAAAGTAACAAGGGACAACAGAAGCCTCATTCTGCATGCCCTGGCCTTCTTCACCCTCCCTTCCCATGATTTACTCCCAAGTTGGGTACGTGCTAATTTGACCTTTTCCCAGCCTAAATAAACTGCCTATTCTAGGTGTTGGACATTCATTGCAGAGTGGTCCCTCACAACTGATTCACCACTCTGATGCCCTCACACACAGTGTTTAAATTGACAGTTTGCAACTGACTAAGGTAAAGAAGATTAGGAAGATTTCCTTGGACCTTTATAGATTGTGAAAACAACAGTATCTCCAGAGAAAAAGAGAACGGTTATAAGCAAAAATAATTAAAAAAGTAAAGTAAAGTTTGGAAACTATAGCCAAAAGCCACCACTCAAATTAAAGGATGCTCAAGCATTTGTTGGTTCAGACATAAAGAAGGAGAAATAACTATTTAGTATAATAAAGCAGGTATTGTCTAGGATTAATGATTTAAGATAAAGAATTGTGGAAATTTACATTGAGCATTTGAGGAAAAATAATGACACCAAGAGCAATTAGAATGGAGCAGGGTGGAAGAGAAACACCAAGGCCAGTGGCATGGCACATACACCATTAAGAGTACAAAGAACTAAGCCTGTGCAAAAAGACTACACTGGCTTGTAGCACAATTAACACAATTATATCATTGCAACAATGTACACCAGTTGAATTTGACTCCACTTGAACAGCTGAGAGCTATACTGAAAACAAATCAATCGAACCCAGCTAATTAGAATATAACAAGTAGTTTGAAATTATGCAAAGCTTAAAGTCTTTTAACTCATTCATAATTCTGACTGTAAATTAGTAAGTGTATGTCAGTAACTTCATATGCCTGCTGCAATAAATACAGAGAGCAGGATATGTTTTGTCAATAGGCACCCTTCGTGCAAACTGGGTACACAAGTAGGAAATAATAAGGTTGCTTAATGGGTAATTAATTAATTCAAGCTTCAAGATAAGATCAGGAGATCCTGCTGACCCTGCATGCTAATCAGGTGATTGATTAATTGCTACAATCTCAATAATTATAGGTTATAAATAGAAATACATGTAATGATATTCTGCACTTTTCATTTTCAGCTGCTTATCTGTTCTCCATATATTGAATCATGGGCACAATTTATTCCTTTGTCATAAGTAATTCTGAAGTTCTCTCTCAAGTGACCAGGCTGATGACACATTTTACTCAATCCATTATTCAGTATTCAGTCAAAGTTAACAATCCAGTCCAAGTTAAGCACTTTCAAGTTCCATTGATGTCAGTGGGAAAGTTAATCATATGCTTGGATCTCTCCCATGGAAACCAGTGGGTCACTTGATCAAGGGCTTTGGTTGGTTGTTTCAAAATTCAGTCGCAATATAATTAGGTGACAAGAAAAAATATATAACTTTATGTTTGCTCTAGAAAAATATCCTTCATTACATGCCCCTGTGGTGTTATCAAGTGATCATAACCTTTAGTCGTCTATCACACTATATACCATTCCATTCTATACAATATAATTCACCAGATCTGGAGATTTAGTGTTTTAAGTGATCAAAAGTAAAGGAGAAAGAACAGATTAGGATAAATACTCATACAGCTAAGGATTGTTTGCTGGCTATGAACATCTCAAATAGCACCTATATAGAAATAGTCTTGTAGGAAAGATTCATCCATTATCACCGACTAAAACCTGCATTGTTAGATGACTATTGCTTTGCAGCTGTGAATTTCCAATACATTTAGTGCATCAAGTGCAGAACTAGTGTCCTGAGTTGGCATCACTGGATCCACACTTCAATAGGCAAGAGCACTGCTCCCAATTGCTGGAGCCTTCTAGCTCTTCTGCATCTCCTGCTGCTTTCTTCCTGCTTGTCTGCTCCCTCCAAGTAAGCAGAAAGTGAAAGGAGCAAGGGAAAGGAGCGTTCATTTGTGCAATCATTGTCCTCTCGCTCTCTCTCTGGACAGTGCTGCCAATTGGGACCAGAGGTAAAGGCATTAAGAAAGCATACATTACTGTCCAGACAGAGAACAGGAAGCACATTTCTTGCACATCCAAGTGGTACCAAGGGTAGGGGGGGAAATCCCTTTTCCATGTTTCATTAAGGGCACAAGTTCCTTTCATTAAACTAAGATGCTTGAAACCCACAGAAGATGAAAATCACTCTTGAACCTGGGACAAAGCCATGCTTTTAATTACAAATGATTCAAAACTGGTTATAAAACAGAATAAGAATATTTCTGATTGTTTGGAGCCCTATCTTGATGAATGTGTGTGTGCACATCTGTGTTTGTAACCATCATTGGTAATGCCTTCTTAAAGGCAAGGGGAGGGATACTTCATATGAAGAGTTTGCAGTACAACTGTAATCATTTCTCAATGGGGCTTTTAGGGGCTGCTTTAAATTCATTCACATGACATGTGGCACCAATTTCACAGATTGCAGCAGATTAGGAGTCCTTGCCCAATGGAATTTAAAGCAGCTGTCACTTTCTTGAAGTCTGGGTGCAACCCACAAATTCTGCTGCATTGTTGCAATGCAATGATTCTCTCTCTCCCAAAGGCACATGCTCACAAACTGAGTCTGAGTAGCTTCTAGAAATACCTGTGACCTAGGATACAACATAGACTAGCAGCCATGCAATATCCAGTAGACAAATAAGAGCAGTTGCAACAGTTCCTTGCCAGAAATTACAAGTTTGTATCCCTCTTCCTCCAAGAACTACATACAAACCACAAACACCTGCTGCAGGAGAGAGGATATGCACAGCTCTAGAGCACCATCTGGAACCTGTTGCCCAAGGGTGCTCAGCTGCTGAATGGGGTGCTCAGCTGCTGAATGGGGCATCAGCACAGCAGAGTGTGTGGGGCTCATGCCCTTCCTCTGAATGTGTGCATACATCCCTCTTACTAATGGAAGGAACTTTTGTAGCCTTGAAAGGGTTACTGGACTTCGTACTTTTGCAGCTTGCCTGACTCAAAGTTATGGCACTGAAGGAGATAACAGTGAAACTGTACTATAAAAGTAAATTACTATCATGAATATTAAGCAACAAGAATATAATAAACATGACTGCTTACATGATTCTGATTTATTGATACTGATTTGCTTGTAAATTATCACACAAAGTACTCATTTTAATTTTTTAAGAAACATGTGCAGAATAAAACTTGGTGGACAGTTCCTGGAGGCTTTGACATCTGCCATTTAATTCATTTATAAACACCCTTAGCGTGCAATGCTATGTTGAAGGCTCCTTCTCATTGAGCTATGTGGAAGCTTTATATGTATCTTTCTACAACCAATAAAAAGTTTGTGTGTGTGTGTGTGTGTGTGTGTGTGTGTGTCTTCATACAGTACCTGTGATACTGCAAGATCACCACTGCCTGAACTACCCAGCTACTGATCCCTGACAGTGCTCATTGCCAGTTAGGTGGACTCTAACCCTTTTCTCTAGAATTTGCAATCTTTCATCCACTCACTTTTTACAGAGCTCCCGGCTGCTGTGCATCTTCCTCCCAGGTTTTTTCCAGACCTAATTTGTACCGATTTTTATGTGTGTGATAAAATGCTATTGCTGCACCAGCCTGCCTAGTGTGGACAAAACACTATGAAGGCTTTAAGAGCTCCTTTGCCTTTAATTAAACACTTCCAGTTTGCAGGTTCAGCCCATTTTATTACTTCCCAATGAGTGTGGGTGGGGGATTGCTGATGAATAGCTCATTCATTGTCCCTTGAATTGCCTCCCTTAATTACCCCAGTGTCCATTTCTGTTCCCGACTAGTTTCTTCCCTTTATTACTTTTTTCTTTTCATTTTTAATAATGAAATGCTCCTATTTCACTGTAAAATGAAAAGAACAAAATTAATGAAAAATACTGCTTCCAGCTAATTGTGGAAGGTAATGCCTCAGCAGTAATAAAGAGCATTATTGTGGAAGCAACCTGAGTCCATATACCTACTTCTCCCATATTCACTCCTCGCTGAAACACCTAATGGGTGATCAGTCCTGATCAGTTGCATCCTCAATAGCTCTGTAAAGGAGAGCAGGATGGAGAAACTCTCTTTGCATTGCCCTCTCCTGTGCTCATGTTTTCCTCGATGAGGGTGCCTCTCTGTATACCCCACAAACATATCATGCGAACAGTGGTATATGTGCATTTCACATTTTTTATAAATCTACTATCAGGGATGGAAATTCAGCTTCTGACACAGTGGAACAAATCCAGCTGCAAAATCTCCTAAAGGCGGTTCATGCTTGTTCTGTTAAATAGTGCTCACTTTTGAGTCAAGAGGTTTCATTACTATATTTGTGAATCTCTTGGCACAGGGGTGGTGGGATTTCCCAAAGCTTAAGCATTATTATGCATTTTGAACTAGGGTTTTGGCAGAAGCAGCTCTGGATCACTGGTGCTGAGGGGTTAAAAACAATAGGGAAGGATCTTTATTTCTATATGCAACTTATGAGTGCATGTATATGCCATTCATGGTAGAGGTATGTCACACGTCTGTCTGATGGAATTGCAGCAGAGTTCCTAATACGAATGGAAGGCATGAAATACTCTCAGTTTTAAAGAGCCTTGCTGGATCAGATATTGCATACCCAAATTAATGGATATGTCATCTGAAAACAGGATTTTTCACCTTTAAAACTATTAAATCCTACTTTATGGTGTATGTGCCTATATCACTTTGTGACATGTGCTATTATGTCATGCCTAAGATTATTTCTGAAGATTTTTGCTGGATGAGAATCATTCTCTTTCTGCCTCCTGCCTGCCTCTCCCTTTGAAGCACCAATTCCAGAAGCCATCTAAACTAAAACAAGGAAGAGTGTGCACACTGCACACACATCTTGGTTCAGTTAAACTTTCTAGTAGCATGGTGCTTTTTGTTCTCAAGGTCCCATCACACAATCTAGAAAAATTGTGTCCATGAGGAGGATAAAAGTTTTGTTGTGGTTCTTGTCTTCTAGTCAGTAACTGTCTGGGGGGGGGAGTGTACCCAGGTTTCAGGCTGCAATTACTCTTGATGCATTAATCCAAGACTAGGATTCATTTAAAGGGATGTGGATGGCGCTGTGGTCTAAACCACAGAGCCTAGGGCTTGCCGATCAGAAGGTCGTCGGTTCGAATCCCCGCGATGGGGTGAGCTCCTGTTGCTCAGTCCCTACTCCTGCCAACCTAGCAGTTCGAAAGTGCATTAAAATGCAAGTAGATAAATAGGTACCACTCCAGCGGGCAGGTAAACGGCGTTTCCGTCCACTGCTCTGGTTTGCCAGAAGTGGGTTAGTCATGCTGGCCACATAACCCAGAAGTTGTACGCCAGCTCCCTCAGTCAGTAAAGCAAGATGAGCGCTGCAACCCCAGAGTCTTTCGTGACTGGACTTAACAGTCAGGGGTCTCACCTTTAGGATTCATTTAGTCTCTGTGAATGCATGGCAATGTGTGTTGCAACTGTAACAGTGACTGAATGACTGATACTGTGTGTGTGTGTGTGTGTGTGTGTGTGAGAGAGAGAGAGAGAGAGAGAGAGAGAGAGAGAGAGAGAGAGAGAGAGAGAGAAATCTCATACCTTTTCTACTAAAGATCTGCCATACAGACTTAGATCCTATAAATTTATGGCAAGCATTTAAAGCTTGTAGTTAAAATAGAATTAGTAGTGCTACCATCTCCGTTGGAGCTGATTTATTAACATGCCAAAGAATGAACCGGTGGTGTGAGCAACTTTGCTCCAAGTGCTACACCCAAAGCTGGTACTTTACAAGAAAGCAAGAGTGAGAATCATAGCATTGCTTAATTCTTCCATTTCCTCACTTTTCCTTACTATTCTCTCCCCCCTTTTCAACTGTCACTCAATGCAGCAGGTGCAGTACTGCTGCCAAAGATGCTTTTCCATGGCCAAGATCACCAGGTTTCCCGGCCCTTGGATTCCACAAAAGACTGTACTTTGAATACTTTCCTGCCCTTTGTTTTAAAGCTACCCTCCCCTTGCACTCAACTGTGAGGATTACTTAGAAAATGTGTTTGAGCCAAACACATTTCAGCTTGTGGGATTACTCAACTACAGTGTACTCAACTCATTTGTTAGATTACTTGTCACTAGCCGTGTTCGTGAGGTGACATTTCATATCCTTGACTGTGTGTATGTAAATGCAATTAACAGACAAAGATTTATTATTTAAGGCAGCAGTGAATGAGGCAAGAGAGGAACTTGGGTTTTATGGCAGAACTAACACATACATTCTTAGCTAATGGAAACAGAACCAGGTATGCAGAAATAAAGTCCTGTGCATAGCCAAATAATAGAGTTTCATTTCCCAATGCCTTGGACAGAATCAACATTGGAGAATTCAACATATGATGCACTGAGGAAGCACAGGTACAGAAGAGCAGCACTGCTCAGAGAACATGATGATCAATGTGTACATGAGGGCACAAAGTTTGCATATTCTTTATCTCATTGTGAAATCTTACAAGCTAGATCTCCCAAAACATGGTCCTCCTTACAGATTTAGAAACAGAAGCCTATACTGTCCAGTCCTTTTAACTTATTCATGTTCCTGATTGGACCATTTTGTTGTAATGTAATAGCAGGCTACCTAAGTCTACTTGCTATAACACAAACTGAGTTGCTCTACATCTTTTTCTTTCATTCTGGAACATGAATTCCTGCTCCTGCTGCTGCCTCCAGGCTAGCCTTGCTTCTGCTTCAGCATGCCAGCAAGATTCCTCAGATCTAATAGCTAAGGTTCAGATAATCCTTGAGTGGTGAGTCTGAACATCTGGCTTCTTGGCTCATTCTCCTTTGCCACCAACCTAATACTGGATTGCTCTCCTGTGCTTTAATACTGGATTGCTCTCCTGTGGGCTCCATGGTTATTCTAACCATTACTCCACCACTGGTCTAGTTACACCTTATGGTTTCCAAACACTTGTGGGGAGTCATGGAACCCTAGCAGGAGTTTCTTCGTGGCAGGATGGGTAATGGGAGCCAAACTTCCCTGAATGCTAATCTCTTACAATGCTTTGGGTGTGTTGTGGGGTTCATGCAGTTCATGCAGAGGGATAGTGAGGTTCAGCATGCCAGGACAGCATCCCATAAAAGCAAAGTGTGGAACCTAGAGCACTCTCCAGAACCCTCTGTAACGCACAGGTGTTCCTGCCCAGAAGTGCAAGCATTCCCCAGTAGGCAATTCCATTGAAAAGAAGGTTCAATGAAGAGAAAGGATTTGAAAGCTACTGTTCTAAAGTTACTTTTTCCAGAGCTGGATAACTTTGCACACAGCCCATGAAAAATACATTTGCTCTTAGCAGGTAGGCTTACCCTTGTCATATCCACATTCAAGAAGCTGGAAAGTTTCTGCTCAGTTAAGACAGAGTAACTGCTTTCCTTTTTTCACTCATAGCTCTGCTTCCTGCTGTTTGCTCCAGAGAAAAAGAAGTGGCACCCTCTGCTGCCAAGGAAGAGAACAGCTTTTCTTATGAGGGCTTCCAACAGATCCTGCATAGTGGGGTGATCAACATTGGAGTTCATGTGTTTTTCCAGCTTGGGTTTTGACGGGCCAGGCTGCCCAGGATGGTCTTTCTACTCCGGTTCTGATATTTTGTGAGAGTCAAATGGAAGGGGAGCTCTAGCAGCTTGGTAAGGATATGGAAACGATCCTACTCCAAAGCACTTGTTAATAGGCATAAGCTTATCTCTTCCTGTATCTTCACTAAGCTCTGCATGTAGTACTGCCCTGGTTTGTCCCGGAAAGTGTAATTCCCACATGGAGTGACTTATAATGAACAGGAAAGGAAACAGATACAAAAGCATTGGATGGAACATAAGTCTATCCATGAAGGTTAATTATATTATAGTTTTGTGTTGATCTTCACCTTCCAAATCTACTCATTCTTCAAAAACAACCACCACCAGCAGCTGAAGACAATGTAAAAGGTTTTTAAGGGTAAACACTATGGTTAAGGCTATAAATCTAAAAATTACTAAGAACCAGGGTAAGGTTTAAATAGGATTGTGCCAGATTCATGTTCAAGACTTGGTTGAGCCAAAATTATTGACCTTATTCTGTGTTTCTTTTCATGATTGTTTACAAGCACCTTCTGTTTTAAATGATGTTCAGAACTTGCTGCAAACACTGTCATGCTGTTTCAACACATATTGTTCTTGGAACCAAACACTCAAACACCACATATAAGCACACAACAAGTATACCATTTTCCTCCTTCCTTGCCTTCAGAAATCTTGGCCTTATACCTCACTGCCATTTAATTCTACTGACTTGTATTTTCTTAAAATCAATAAATATTACTCTAATTCTATTGGCTTGGTTGTTAACTTAAGAAAGGTAAAAAAAAGGAAAGTTTCCTATTTCCTTCTCTCTTCACAGCCACGTGAGTTCACTGAAAAGCCTCTCTGGGGAATATGAAGGTCTTCCTGAGCAATGTGGAAGTAGGCTGCTGGGGGAGAGACAAGTCATCCCAGAAGTAGGCTTTGATCCTGAGGGTAACTTAAGGAAATTCATGGAAAGAAGAAAAGGTCCAGAGAATTTTCTGAGACTCTGAAGATTCTATTACAGTGGTACCTCGGGTTAAGTATTTAATTCGTTCTGGAGGTCTGTTCTTAACCTGAAACTGTTCTTAACTTTAGCACCAATTTAGCTAATGGGGCCTCCTGCTGCCGCTGTGCCACCACTGCATGATTTCTGTTCTCATCCTGAAGCAAAGTTCTTAACCCGAGGCACTATTTCTGGGTTAGCGGAGTCTGTAACCTGAAGTGTATGTAACCTGAAGTGTATGTAACCCGAGGTACCACTGTACTTGCACTGTTCAAATAGTATGAAGAGTGCAAGCTCACTAGCGTTACTGTTCCTAAACAAGGCCTATAGTCCACAAGTTTCCTGTTTCCATTTTGATGGATGACTTCCATTTTGAACTCTTCATTGTGTGTGTGTGTGTGTGTGTGTGTGCGCACGCGCGTGCATGCACATGAGACAGAGAAAGAGAGAGGCACTAAAGCTAGAGACCCAGACTGGGATCACTTATCCTATGGCATTACACGGGAAGCTCCCCAAAATAGGGAATTATAATTTAAATTCAAAAGGTTTTGAACGGAAGGTGTGGAAAATTTTCCATTGTCATTCCTGGCCACATAAATGGAACAGCAGCCAAATCTGCCCTGGATAAATCTCCAGTTCCCAAATAGCTTCTTTGGCAGTTCTAAAATGCTATTTACGTTTCCAGGTGATTTGGATATACAGCTTTTCTGTCCGCAATCCCCGTAGAAAGAACTTATCACAGCCCTGGACCTACTTAAAGGGGGGGGGGAGTCCTCTAGCTTGTGATAATAACCTGGCCAGCCTTGACTGCTTATTGCATTGGCTGCCTTCACAAGCTGAAATGCTGACCTTCTGAAACTGTAGTCAAGCTCTGATGGCATTAGTCACAGCACTGTCTCTCTTTTTTACCATGCATATTTCAAATGTAAATCTGTAACAAGATGGTTGTGGATCAAGACCACAACTATTCCTTGTAATGAAATTAAAGCTGCCTTGAAAAATAAGAGCAGATGAAGAGTGAAGTGCAAAAAAAGAAAAAGGGGAAAGGAGAAAAACATCTGGAATGGGGGGAAAGAACTGAAAACAAGGGCACAGCTACAACAGCAACAACACAAAGGGAGGTGAGGAGGTTCTTGTACACGTTGAAAATGAATGGCTAGGGAGCAAGACTAAAATGTGCTGAGGGTGGCATAACTATAAGCCCTAGTTCTCCATGAGGTGGAAATTTTGTGCCTTGTCTGCATCCATTCAGGCTACAGGTAGGGTCTTAATGCTCCTCCATATAAGAAGTAAATATGCAATAAATTTCTATTCATATAGAAAATTATATGTCAGAGAGAATAGCTCTAGCTTGTGAAATTCTACCCATTTGAATTTCTCTCTAGATTTAGGGCTTCTGAATCAGCTGATGTTGCTTCTTCAATGGCTGTCATGACCCCAAGGTCTGACACCCTATCTTCAGGAAATGTGGCTATTGATTCAGAAAAAGTATCAGAGCAGGGGAGCAATTTGCCCTCAGAACCAGCCCTAGAAGTCCCGCTCTCACAGAAGGAAGGAGCCCATTTTACCAGCAACTATCTGACCTGAGGAGCCATGCTGCTGTCCTCAGACTGTAAGGAATTCTAGTGTAGAAGTCCAAACAGAACTAAGACACAGCTTCTCTAATTGCTATTAGAGCAGGCTAGGCTCCTTTAATTGAATGCTCATTGGACTTGCTGCTAGCCACACAGATAAAGCTGCAGATTTATTTAAGGATGAGTTTCCCTGCTGCTTTTGCAACACCATTTGCCTGCTTGTATGAGTCTCCTGCCTGAGTTTCAAATGGAGCTATCCATGGTGCTACCAAATTTGGTGGCACTTTGCCTTTATGGAATCTGACCTCTGCTTTGCTTGACTTTGCCATCTTGGAACCAAAACATCACCTTGCTCAACTCCAACTTTGTAGGTGAAGAAACAGCATCATTGTGATGACCTACTTGATTTCTTCCTTTCAAATTTTACTGGGATGTGGGCTATACTGAATATTTGACCATTTTGATCATTACTGCTGGATGAGGGGGCTGAAACACCCTGATAATAAAAATGTTTGCCTATTTCAAAACTGTTCACTGCCATTGTTTTACAAATATATTGCTAACTTGGTGCCATTTTCCCCCATCATAAATTCTAGGTATTCTTCATGGAACTGTCACATCAGCAATCCAAGCCAACTGAAGGTAATAGAGTGGTTGGAATATTTGTTATGACAATATGTAGCCAATCAGATTTGACTATGAGCTGATGTCACTAAGGATAAACAAAGTAGACCTCATGAAGTGCTGTTTTCACTTTCATTGGGCGAGGACTTTATTTGCTATCGATGCAATGCCCTTATCACTAAAACTGAAGGGGTGTGTCTGTGTGCTTTTTAACACTACTGAAAAGTTTTGTAGAAGTGCCCATCTATCTGTCAGTCCTAACCACCACAGCTCTCATGCCATTCAGATTCCATACGAGGACATAGATTTGCATACTTAACAGTATGAGTTATTGGACTATAACTTGTGCTGTAAGCGTAAATGGAAACAAACAGGGTGACATGTGTTGTGTTGCTTTTTAAACTCTGCTGGCTGAAGATACTAGGTTGCATCCAACTAAATCACTGTATGTGTGGAACGGCTTCACAAGTGCAACAGAACTTCCCCTCCCTCTCACCCTCCAAATCTGAACACCAGAGAAGATTTGGGGGTGGTGCGGGAAAGGGAAGGGAAGGAATTTTGTTTCATACAAACCACCAAGATTTGGATCCAGTAAGAATTCACAGAAATCAATGAAACAGTTGCAACAGATAGCAATAGTGTCAGAAATTGGTTCACTGTTCACACCACCACTTTCAGGCTTATTTAACCAGCTATTTCTTTAAATGTTTTTATGCTGCCCTTCATCAGGACATGCTCCATCCAAATAAAACTATTGTTTTCCCCAACCATAGAACCCTGGGAACTGGAGACCTTTGAAAGGATTAGTCTTTTCACACAAAAATTGGTTTCCAGGTCTTACCATGGAAAACTATGGCAATTAAACTGATCTTAAAGATACGCCAACAAAATGCCTTTGCTGTTTTCAGGGTTGGTTTCTTTTATACACCTGTAGATGCAGAATACTATATGCATAGTATGTCCACCTCAACGTTTGAAGCCAGATGGAGAGACAGCTCAATTCTAATTAATTAAATATATAACCGGAACAGCTACCTTGGCAATTTATAAAGTAACCAGCAAAGACCACATTTCCCCCTCAGTACTTTAAAAAAGAATAACCAGACAACTAATTTTCCTTCTAAGTAACTATCTTCTAAACCCCATAAATGACTGCTCATTAGCCTGTCAATGTTTATAATGGCTTTCAGAACTGTAACAAGAATTAAAAATAGTTCAGTGAGCAGAAATGGACATTAATTTGTCATACTTAAATATGAACGCTTGAATGAGTTAGCCACAGCAAAGCCCACTCCCACAGTTCCAAAATCAAAAGCTCTAATTTATTGCTTGCTACCTGTACCTCACTCACCAAGAACTGGTTAAAATGTATCAAATGAAGCCACCTTAACCTTATGTTACTGGAGAGGTAAAGGAAGTAGAACATTATG
>NC_138528.1:98744344-98901844 GCF_964234715.1 Podarcis melisellensis | reverse complement strand
CTCATTTCTCAGCAGCCCTGTTTTGGCTTTTCTTCCTGCCCACACTGGGACATGAACTTATTATTATTAGAAAGAATGATAAAGCTGATGCTGTTGATATGGGCTTGCCATCTGTTTACCATGAATAGGACTCTCACAGTAGGCCTGAATGATTAGGTAATGATCACTGTATTATAGGCCTAAGTGACTAGATAATGTTCCACAATGGTCAGGTTAATGGCAGGGATGGGGAACCTTGTGACCTGATGTGAGGCGTTGGATAGGTTGCTTGTAGAAACGCTATGCTGTCCGCTTCCACCTATGCCCAACGCGCGCGCGCGCACACACACACACGTTACAGAAATGTTCTAAGTCTCCAGTGACCTTGGAGCCAAACTCAGGGAAATGCTGCCCTTGAAACCTCTCACCATTTGGGCGGGAACAGGGAGCACATAACGACAACAATAATTACTTATTAGTGTTATTGATGTAAACTGATTTGTGGATTCTTTGTCGGACAAGGCAAGATAAAAATGGAACAAAGAAATAAATAATGCAGTACAGTCATACCTTGCTTCACGAACGGCTTAGTTGTTGAAGAAATCGGCTTCTGGACACCAAAAACCCAGAAGTAAGTGTTCCAGTTTTCGAACGTTTTTCAGAAGCTGAACATCCGACGCGGTTTTCCCTTGAGTGCAGGAAGCTCCTGCAGCCAATTGGAAGCCGCGCCTTGGTTTTGGAACATTCAGGAGTTGAACGGACTCCTGGAACAAATTAAGTTCAAGAGCCAAGGTACCACTGTACAGAACTTTGTCAGAACAATAAGAGCCAACTCCTAGGGGTCGAGGTCCCTTCACACACACCCCACATTGAAATGGTATGTGTGTGCTATGTATGTCTTGTGATCAATAATGTGATGCGGGGCTTGCTTACCCCTCCCCCATATTTCATTCAAGTTGGCATCCCTGGTCAGAAATAAGGCCCAATTGGACAATTCATTTAATATTTTGCCCAAGTCAAGATTCAATCCTGGTGTATAGGAATATTTTATTTATTTTAAGTATTTGTGTTATGTTCACCTCTTTAGGAGAGGAACCGAGGGCTGCTTCTAATATAACTACATGGTGAGCACATATTTGGCTGCATAAAATACTTTGCCTTTTTCCCCCAGATAGAAATGCTTCTAATCATGAAAGGCTTTTGATCCAGCAGGGAGGTGATTACTTTTTCTCTTCCTCCCTCCCATTGCAGGACCCGGTACCACCTCACACAGTGCCCCATACCGTCCCCCAAACTACAGAACAGTGAGGAAGGTAGTGCTAGGTGCTGTGTGGAGAGAGGAAACTGGCAAAAGTCACACTCTCCTCCACCAGTGGGAACAAAGTCTAGGTGCGGCCCAGGGCAAATTTGGTCCTTAAACGATTTATAGGTTGAGAAGTGAATTTGGAACACTTTGTTAGCATGTTGAACCATCGTCAGCCTTGCTATTTATTTTTTATTATAACATTTATACTCTTGTTTCCAGCTCACAATTAGTTGTTCACAGTGGCTAGCAACAATTTAAATGAAATGCAATTATATAATGAGCTAAAACAACAAAAGCAAACCAAGTGACACAGAAGATCATCATCAGCATAATATTCAAGAGCAAATATTTAGGATCTAGCCAAACCATAAGTGCACTGGAACAGAAACATTTAGGTTTGGCATCTAAAGGCAATGAGGAAAGGAAGTCCCTCTGATCTCCAAGGCAGAAAATTCCACAGCCTAACTGAAAATATTCTTTCTCATGTCTCTGCAAACTGTAACTCTGGGGGTGTGGGGATATGGAATAGATTTATGTTATGTCCAAAAATTGTTCAAGTGGACCTGCCCTCAAGGCTGTTGCCAGGGTTCAAAATAGCCAAGCACCTGCTGAAGCCAATGTCTCACTAGGGGATCAACAGCTAACCCCTACAGGCCCCTAGCTATGCTTTATCTCCTTGCCATCACTGCCTGCCCTCCAGTGTGGGAAACCTCACTTACACCCTGCAACTGCTGCCCTCTCTGAGTCAAGACAGAGCAACGATGGGAGCAAGATGGAGCAACAACCTCTGCCTCTCCCTTTTGTCAGCTGTATGGGTTAGGCCCAGAGGAAAAGGGCAATGGAATGGACAGGGGTAACAGTGGTGAGGACAAGTGTGAGAACAGCCAGCATATATCCCCCTGAATGTGTCCCTTATTTGGCAGCCTGAATCTAATTTTTAATTTATTTCCCCCCATACAGCTGACTGAGGAGTCTTGTCTTCCACCAGCTGCATGACAGTATCCACGCCATCTGAATTGCCCATGGCTGTGCCAGGCTGCAATGGCAGCTTCTGTTAGAATCGATAAGTGGGTTTTAGGTATCGCAGCTAATTGCTGATAAGACTTCTCTAATCCTCTACCTTAAGACAATATCCTTTTTATGTCAGCTCCCAACAGATTGATTGGCCTCCCCATTGCAGAACACGAAGAGAGCAGAAATGATCAAGGTTCACCACCCCAAGTGTACCATCATCAGAACACATAGCTCCAGATGAAAAACAAATGAAACATGAACTTCAAGGGCTCTTGTCGTTCAATTTCTTGCATTTAATTCCTCCAGAATGTTGGCATCTATCAGTTCAAAGGGGTGACTGCTGAATGGAAAATTGATGCAGCTACTTAACAGCATTTTGACGTAAATAGATGATAATGTTGATCCAATAGCAAGAATGTTGCCTATGTTTGAATCTACGCATTACTAGAATACCCATTTCCATGGTGCTTAGCACTAAATTAGCAAATAGCTGTAACTAAAAAGCACATGTTCTATGCCTGTTGGAGGGCTTTTGTTTATTGCAGTTCTCTGAAACTTCAGTTCACTGACCTGAGGGCAAGCTGGAAAAACCCGGTACTGCTAATTTAAATCTTAATTGGAGTTAGAGGGAAATAAGATAACACTGTGGCATGCTCATTCCTGGAGTTACTCTACTGATACTCATTGAGTCACACCGATCAGAGATGAACTCTGCCATTGTTTCTGCATGAAGAAGTCCACTATATCCAGCAAAACCACAAGTAGTTTAGAACAAGTACACGACAAAAACAAAGACAAGAGTTCAAAAGGTTTTTAAGACATGTGTAGCTGTCACCCCAAAGTTATGCTTGATATATTGCCATTACGTCATTATCTGTACACAGATATTTGGACATCTAGTCATATGAATGAAGGTCGCACACAGTTATTATCACACTATCAAGGGGTTATCCACTCTTCACCTTCCTTGCACACCATTTGAAGAATGTAGCACCACCATAAATAGTTGGCACCCTGATTTTATAGATACAAACAGCTGTAATGCGACACAGAGTGACTTACACTGATGTTACTACAACAGTATGGGGGCCCATTCAGCTAGCTATGTTTGTCTATTGAATAGACAAGAATACGTAGTAGTATCTATTTGGAAAGGACTGAAGCCAATAGGTTGTATTGACTGTAGTACTTTTCTAACAAGTTATTACCAGGTATAATGAGAGTTCAGTTGTAACAAGGCATAGTGGTGGATCTAGGATTTGAGTATGAGAAAGGAGCTGAGCTTTTAACTGATGCAGGTCTTCCTTCTACTTTCTCTCTGCCATTCTTCCAGGAAATGTTGAAAACCTACCCATGAAATGGTCTGGTTTTTCTGTGCCATAGTTCAGAAATCCAGAAAAGGTCCATGGAGTGTATCAGATCTATTATTTGTTTATCTTGCAGCCACTTATATTTTTCTTTTTCTTTTGGTAGAGTTAAATATAAGAAGAGCATAACTGAGAGCACTAGCAGAACTAGAGTTTATTGGTTTGAAATCAAGCATGTCTGGGTACTACAGTATCCCTACCCGTCAAGTACAGCCACGGAATTATACTCTATGTAAAAACAACAACCCCCCCCCCCCCCCGTCTCAACAGTATGTAGAAATGATGGCTCTCTGGATATACAGAATTGGTGGCCTCACTGGAAAAGGCCCAGAGGCGGCAATCCTCACATTATTCAGGCTAACCAGGAAGTCTTGAGGGTCCAGGCACAGTAAAGCTGTGGTCGGTGGGGCCAAGACATGGGAAGTTGCAATAAAGACAGTACAACCATATTGGATTACTGATTACAGATGTCAGCATGTTTTGGCGCAGACACTGGGTGTGTATCCTGTATCAACCAGCTCGTCTGCTGGTTAAGTATTTGGCAGGGTTAACAGAGGTTAAAGATCACTCTATGACATACATCAAATTGGGGTGACCCCACCAAGATTAACCGTTTGAGAGTGCTATGGCCCATCACCTCCCATCTGCACATCCAGACACAAGCAACCCCCCTGGATCCTTCTAATGGGATACCCCAACCCCACCTTGACTAAGGATCCAACCCAATGCCTTATTCACCATCAGGTTGTAACACCATCAGGTTGAGAACTGACATCCTTCCCAAGCTGCACCAAAAAGTCAGAAGGCCACCCAGCACTGCTGAGGCTGTGCCGAATGGCAACCACCACTTCCCTCCAGCAACGGAGAATCCCGACTCAGCCGCAGGATTGTGCTAAGATTCCTCTCTGCAGTGTTTTGATCAATGTTCCTGGGTGCTTGTGCAAATTGGCATTCTTTAAGGGGGAGAAACAATCTGAGAACTGCAGCAAGCTGCTAGAAAGCAGATATGTACTAACATGTTTGTGCCACTTGGCAAAAATAAAATAAAATCAGCTTATTCGGAATCACAATTGTGGTGGCGACGATTTCGAAAAGTTCCCTAGTCAGCTGTTACCTGTAAGGCAAGGGTGGATATCTTTGTTACATGCTAGATGAGAGACTTTTGGAGCCCTAACAGCTGAGTGTTTTGAATATCTCTTTATATTTCACTCATATTTAGGATTAGGTCTTTTTAAAGACTTAAACACACACATACCAGTTAACACAGTTAAGCATGCATACTGCAAACCTGAGGTGACCTGAACACTCTGAGCTGGGGAAAATACCCTTTCCTTGTTACAGCTTTTTCAAGGTTATTTTGCAAGAGAGGAAGTGAAGAGTTAGGCCAAAACAGTGTCTCTTTGTCCATGCTCATGCCCATGATTCAAAAATATCTCCACGCTTCTTGTCATTTTAAAATGGGCTTTGCAATTAAAGCAGAGTGGCTCTAGAATCCTGACATACAGTTCTTTCATTCCTATCCCTTTCAACGTTTTTAACACAGCTTCTGTTTCCATGTTGTCAATGGTCTTTTCATAGTACACAATGTTTCATAATATTTGGCAGACTTATCCAAAACCTGATTCACTGTCTGCTTGTGATCCCTAGGTCAGGAATTACTCCAGACATAAAGTTCCCCAAAGGGTAAAACAAATTATTGCAATTAAGATTCAACAGGAAAAGATAAAGAAAAAAAAGTAATTCATCCATCCACATTCGTAAGATTTAAACTCAGCATTCACATTTTCGGGCAATTTCCCACAAAAAAAAAATTGTTGCATTGTAATTTATCCACTTTGAAGATTAAAGTAGGCTTATTGCTAATAAATAAATAAATCAGACATCGTAGGGGATCACAAGAACAAATTTAAAGGCACAGAGAACCAGAGTGAAACTTTATAATGAGCCTTGTATGTTCTTTCCTGCAGCTGCTGGAAACAAAAAATAAAATAAAATGCAATTAAACATCCTCCCATAACAGGCTGCTCTTATGAACATTAAAACATGTAGGCAGACTAGCAAATTATGCAAATATCCTGAAATAAACTGTACTACGTACTGAAAACTGGGCATGGGGCTGAAACAGAGCCAGATGCAAAATAGTGGTTTTGGAAGGCAGATACACACCGAGATAAATAGTTGCCTCTGAAAACATGGCCAGGGACAGACTTCAGTCTTTCAAATTTCAGCGGTGCCCTGTGCAAGGCCAAAATTCAACACCCTCCCTCACCTCCCATTCTGCTCAATTCACTACACCCGTAGTGAGCCCAGTGCGACAGAACCAGTTGCACTGCCCTAAATCCACCT
Source organism: Podarcis melisellensis (assembly GCF_964234715.1). Classification (NCBI taxonomy): domain Eukaryota; kingdom Metazoa; phylum Chordata; class Lepidosauria; order Squamata; family Lacertidae; genus Podarcis; species Podarcis melisellensis. Next base: position 98,895,832 of record NC_138528.1, on the reverse strand, counting down.
CTGACATGACCGAGACCAAGAATTTGTTTTTGGTTTCAGAACTAGGCTCACAGTCCTGTCGCACAAAAATCTATGCCTGGTTTCTTACCCAAGGGCACCTCATATCTGCAAATTCCAGACCAATTACCCGCAAAACACTTGGGGATATTTAAGCGATTCCCTTTTCCTTGTGGTAAAACCGCAGCAGCTATCCTTTTGCAATTTGGCAAGATTCGCGTGCTCAATTTGGCACATGAAAAGGAAAAAGGTTTCCTTTAAATAAAAATACAAACTTTAAAGGTACCTAGTACAAAGCCCTTGGACCTATTTGCCTGTAATTCGGCCATCATCATCCATTATGTGGGGGTTGGTATACCTGCAAAGGTGATCCACTTCTCTCAAAAGTGGAGGGAGGTATGGATGTGTGTGAAGCATCAAGAGCGTAAAATCTTGTTGGCGCCATTCTACCAACCTTACAAAGCAATCCTATGCATGCCTACTGAGAAGTATGTCCCACTGAAGTGAATAGGATTTAGTCCCACATAGGTGTATACAGTGGTACCTTGGGTTAAGTACTTAATTTGTTCTGGAGGTCCGTACTTAACCTGAAACTGTTCTTAACCTGAATCACCACTTTAGCTAATCGGGTCTCCTGCTGCCGCCGTACCGCCGGAGCACAATTTCTGTTCTCATCCTGAAGCAAAGTACTTAACCTGAAGACCCTTTCTGAGTTAGCGGAGTCTGTATCCTGAAGCATATGTAACTTGAAGCGTATGTAACCCGAGGTACCACTGTATAGGATTGCAGTCTAAAACACTTTAGAATCCCACTGATTTCAATATGAGAGTTCAAACATACGTTTAAGTTTGAGATTGATGTATATTCTACCCAAAGATGCCAAACTTTGACACGATTGTGACATTCATTCGTTTAGTTTTGAGTTGCACTTCTACCATTAAGATATTTCGCTCAGTACAAGTATGTCATGTGTGAGATTGACAATGAATTGAAAATCCATAGAATTAGGCCTCTTTTTAAGTCTGCTTTACACACTTACACACACACACACACACACACAGAGAGAGAGAGAGAGAGAGAGAGAGAGAGAGAGAGATGCACACATTGGCAAAGGGCTGTGCTGTGAATCACCACTTCATTGTTTCTTTGTTTGGCACTATGTATGGGGTGCTTTTGTTGTAAAAATGTTTTACATTTTAAATAGATTTGACTTTAATTTTATTTGCAGTGAGCTGTTGGGGCATAATGGAACATTGGAACAAATACGATGGCTATTGGATACTTGAGCGCTTAATGTTAAAAAACATCAAGCAGAGAAATGCTTTTATTTTGGATATAACTTAATGATTGCCAAAGCAGGACACAATTGGTTGGTCTGAACTTTCTAAATGACTGTTTCATAATGGCTAGTTTCATAATGCGAATCCATTTTGGATTATCTGACCGGAGATAAGACTTCAATGGACTTACAGTATCAGCCACCACTTTACCACTGCCACAAAAGGGAATTGGAATTAATTGGATTATGTTAGTCTCCACCCGCTGATTGTAGAAAAGTCTCAAACTGTAACTATTTCAAACAGACCATATCTCTCATCAACCAAGGGATTTGCACTTCAACTTGCCACTAAGGCTTAATTTCTTTGCTATGCTCTCCTTTGGTTTGGAAGAGGTCACTGAAATACTTTATTCAAGTTTATTCACATTGATAGGGCAACTCTCTTCATTACTTTAAGCTACTTTATGTAGCAGCTATGCTTCTCTTTATCATTTGGAAAGCTCAGCTTTCACTTCCTTTCAGATTTGACACTGTTGCTGGGATGGGTCCCTTATGTGCTGTGCTAGTTTGGCAGGGTGAGGAGCCGGGAGAGATTTGAGAGAGGGATGGTGCTGGAGTTTGCTAAAGGCATTTTCACAAGTGACACTATATGGCCACTTCTTATGACGCTTTCTGTATGCTGAGTACAAAGGTTAGTCATTCTATATATTATTATTTTTTAAAAGCAGGATACAAATATGACCAAGTAATAATGATGGTGATTAAAGATTTGGTTAAACATTAATGCACATCCCATTATGTAGAGCTGACCCTTAAAATTTCACGAATTGTAACCAAGTTCACCCCATGTAAGTGTCTTACCACCCACCAGGAAACAACAATTTTGTCTCTGGATGTTCAATGTTTTGAGGGGAAATTGTGTGGTCTAACAAGGCAGGCTATATGGGATGCTTAGGTCAAATCATATCTATCTATCATCTATCTATCTATCTATCTATCTATCTATCTATCTATCTATCTATGAAATTCAAAACCTATGGAATCATTTAAGTCCTATTAAATAATACCCATCAGGGCATGCTCTCACAGGTTTAAGAGCAAGCAATACTTTCCTGATGGTTATATTGTAATTTGTTGTAGCTATTCCTCAGTTGCTGCCCACAGAGATAATTTGTGGCACCTCCACACCCACACACCCCTCTAACATGTAGAGGGTCAATATATAAGGTTTTACTCAGTGACAGAGTGATCATCATCTTTGGAAGCGATAACCTACTTCCCCCCATGTTAGACTAGATACTGACAAGGTGAGGGAGCAGACCTTGGATTTTCCTTGTCACACATGCTTGAATTATCTGGACCAATATGTTCCATAAGCTTCTTTTTGGTGCACCTGACCTCTTTCTGAATTGTCTAGGCTGCTCTGTGAAGAACTGGTTGGAGGGAACTCATGACTCTTTGTACCTTTGTTCTGAAAGGTTCTCCTGATGTTATTATCACAGGAGCTGCTGCAATGTGGTTACTTACTCTGGTATGAGGTCCCTCCCAACTGGAAGCGCCAGGTCATTTGGGTAAGTCCTTCCTTATCCAGTACTTCCCCAGTTTCCAGGGGACATTACTTTGATGTGGACAGCTGCTGCCTCCCTGACTCCTCCCATAGGATCCCAAAATTTCTGATATTACCTTTGCAGTGTTGGAAGCAGCTGTGCTGGAGAAGCTTTTACACCACAAAGCTAATATCAGATGACTATATAAGAATCACTTTTTTACCAGATAAAGCACCAGTAGGGAAACATTGCTCTACTTTTGCGATGGCTAGACATATTTGTATTTCTACATATACCAGAAACAGAAACATCTTTCCAATACTTTAAGATAGTGGTGTGGACATCCCAATATTATCTGTGGTCAAAATGCTTCTGACCAGAGACAAATGTGGGACACAAAAAGTAGTGCATATCCCTTTAAAGAACCTAATTCCCTGAACCAGTGTGGTATGGCAGCCTGAAGACAGCCATAACTGCAGATGGCTAGAAGGTTGTTTCTTAGCATCCAAGGACCAAGTGACTCAAGAGACCAAGAGAGTTCTTCCTAGTCTTATAAAGGTGCTGACTGTGGTGTGATTTCTCATTTTAAGGAATTTATCACCTGGGCATACACTAGGCTATTTATTCTCAGAGTTCTCATTCCTGCTAGTCTAGACTACCAGCCTCCCAAACACAATAGGCTATGTCTTTCTTCTTCTTTGGCGATCACTCATAGCTAAGTAAAATTGTCTTCCATAAACATGGTTTAACAATGAGTCCGTGTTAAAGCAATGATTCTTCAACATCTACTTCATTGGACTGGTCATGTTGTGTGGATGCCTGATGATCGTCTTCCAAAGCAACTACTCTATTCTGAACTTAAAAATGGAAAGCGTAATGCTGGTGGTCAACAAAAGAGGTTTAAAGACTGTCTCAGGGCAAATCTTAAAAAATGTAGTATAAACACCGACAACTAGGAAACACTGGCCTGCGAGCGCTCCAGGTGGAGAACAGCCTTTACCAAAGGTGCCATGGGCTTTGAAGACACTTGAACTCAGGACGCAAGGGAGAAATGTGCTAAGAGGAAGGCACGCTTGGCAAATCCACACCGTGACCAACTCCCACCCGGAAACCAATGTCCCCACTGTGGAAGGACGTGCGGATCCAGAATTGGTTCCATCGACCAACTTCCTGCTATTTTACAGCCATTGTTTGCCTCTAGACATAAACACTCACTATGTGGAATTATTCCACTGAAGACAAAAATGGCATTGCATGCAGCCCTATCTGCATTTCCCCATATTAATTTGTAAGTACAGGTATCCATGGAATTACTGCAATAAAGTGAAAACTTGCTGCATTTCCTTTTAACGACTGGTTATGCAAACTCACCCTTGGTATCTGTGACTGCTGCAACCCACATTTTGATGCTGTATTTCATATCTCATAGTAGTGTGTAGCAAATATTGAAGTTTATTTCCCCTACCTCTTATGCAATATTGCATCCTGAGAAAGGTAAGGTCCTGGTTCTATTTTGATGCAACTGTACCTGCACCTGTTTTTGTAAATGGAATTCATCTACTGTTGGAACTTTCATTTGAACCATCAACCTGAAATATGGAAACCACTGATGTGAGGGTAATCACACTAAAAGTATCTGGCCCATTTATATACAAGTGGCATTAGAATTTATTTCTTATTTATCTAGTTTCTTTGTTTAATTACACATAGCATCATATGAAAACTATCAATTTCATGAAATGTAGTAGAAGAAAGCACACTTTTTAATATATTGTGCAAATTTGAGCTGCAAATTGCAAGATAAATAAGTTGTCTTTCTTAAGTTTTGTGGGCAAGTCTCCCACCTACTGATGGATTTGAACAGGAACACCCATAGATCTTGAAAATGATTGATCAAAATTTGAAGAGACTGAATATTGCAATTGCTTTTGGTAGTATTAAATGTGAACTGAGATTTATACTTCCTTTTGGGTACAGAATTCTAAGCTAAGTTTTGAAGCAAGCAGACAACAAAGCAAATGACAAGAAAGATAGCATCTGCTTTTCTGTCTATTCAAGCTGAGGTTTTTCATTCTAAATGCAAGCAATGTTTCCGAAGTTAACATAATTAACTCACAACAATCCTGGAACATCATAATATGGATACAGATGGAAATTCAAAGCTTTAAAAATGTCATATAACTGCAACAGGATTACCATTTCTTATAAAAGAACAAATCTGAATAGTAATCAAAACAGGTGTTTTTATTTCAAACACTTCTGAACGCTGTGAAATTACCAGCAGGGTTATTTATGTATTAGCTGGCTATGAAGCATTCATTTATTTTATTTTAAAAAAACCCCACTATGATCTGTAATAACATCAAAGTGATAAGATTAAAAAATATGACATTGAACATTGCTTCCTGAAGAAAAGACCAGGAGTTCAATTGCTCGGTAATTTCTGTAGGACTACTTGAGAGATCCTTCTAATTGTTAATCCCCTCCAACTATTGCTTCATGTTATTAATTATATTTAAACACAAACAGTAAGGCTCATGGGAATGTTGCCCTTCTGACGGTCCACTAACACCATCCAACAATTTGCTTACAGAAAATATTTTTAAAATATTAAATATCAAGGAGGAAACACCATCGAAATGTTAAAATGGCAGAGAAAAGTGGGTGGAATTACTCCCACTGCTTAACATGTTATCGTTTTTTGTGGTGTTCATAATAGCTGGAGCCTTTATAGGCAAGATCTTTCATATTAATCTAGCGTTGCATAAAATTCTGGGTAACAGGTCTAGGGGTCAAGCATCATTCATCATTAGTTGAAGTGACATTTGCAACCCTTCACACAGCAGCTGCATGAAAGGAGAGAAAAAGGTATTCTTAGGAAGGACAGGGGGGAGAAAACAACCCAAGCACTATCTGGCGACAAGAAAACAAGGTGCCACTATGTCAGCATGGTAATGCGCTTAAATTCAGTGATGTCATTCTTCCATAACCTTAGGAGTCACAAGGCACAAGGCAGCTGCATTCCTGAACTTAGTAGTTCTGGTGCAGATAAGTAATGACTGGATGTAAATGAATTACATTAGTGTGGCTGTGAACACAGCTCTGTGCATCTAAATGATGATTTATATCAGGATCCTATCTTGGCCCCCCCCCTGCTTTTAAAAGAGTGTTCTGCTTGTTAACAAGGAAGCCCTTGTTCTCACACCATCCTCCAGGCATAATAGGTTCTGGGAAGCTATAGCAGATAGCTTTTGAGTCTGAGACTGCAAGACAGCGTTCCAGGACTTTACAGCAGAACAACTTGGATGAAATAGGACTTCTAAAGACTATTAACTAACAGATAATAATAAAAGTTCCCCTCCCTCTCCTGCCCTCTGCTGCATGGCTTGCTTCCTACCAAACATTAAGACGAGAACGGGAAATGCAAGGATGTAAAATGGATCTGTAATCATCAGCACGGAAAATATACAGTCCTTTTGATATTACAAGTACATTTTAAAGCAATATATATTTTATTTTGCAGTTGCATTTTATTATGTGAAAAATGTGATCTCTTCAGAATTATACACATTTTCATATCAGACTCATTAAAACAGCATGCTGATTTTGTGGGTTAGGGTGGAGGTCTGAACTTCCCCCTTCTGAAGACTGAGGTTTTACACTGAGCCCTATAGTACACTGCATATGATTATGTCTGAACTGTATTTAATTGATTTGTGCAATTCATAATTATGACATAATTCATTATGTGCCTTAAAGCGTAATGTGATTTAATTGTATCTTGATGGACAGAAAACAATCTCATTAATTTTACAAGGAGAATTCTAACCCTGTTTATCTGAAATTTCTATAACAATATTGACAGAATGTCATGGCTGAGAATTTATGCATCGCTATACGTAGGTAAAGGTAACTGCTTTTGACACAATTTAATCACACACAACCATCTACAGGATCACTGGGACTATGGCTTCAACCTAAAGCTACTTTCTTGGAAGAAAGTCACATTGACATCAATTGAGCTTGCTTCCTAATAAACATTGTTAGAACTGAGCTGTAAATTTATAAATTTACTAATATATAGCTCTTGGTTCAGAAATGTACACCAGAAAAATCATACTTACAAGTTACACCCTTTCCCTCACCCCCTGCCACTCCCCAAAAGTTAAGAAGTCACCATCTTCTGCTGAAAGAAATTTTAGTGGAAAGTATGCATTTCCTGGGTCTTGCATTCCATTGGAACAAAAACCCTTCTATTGATTCAATGAGGGTTCTGTCTACAGAACAATGATAGCTTTGACCCCTTGAAATGTCCTATTGCTGTTATTTTCCTCACTTGGTCTTAAAGGTAGCTCACTCAACGCTGGTTAGACACGTAACTAGCTACAATAAATGATGACTTTTTATCAGTAAAGAACACATCAAATCATACATAGGTGCCTCTACATTAAGTGCCTCGGGATTGACCATAATGTTATTTTTTAATCTTTTGGCTTGTGGTCTTCCTATAGAATTAATAGAAAATATAGCAAGTAGTAACGGCAGAGTGTTTGCGGGGGGAAATGCAACAGTAGCAGAAGGATTATTGGGAGCCATGGTTGCTGCTACAGGCTCCTTATAAAGAATGTTTCTTCTCCACACCTATTGTACCAAAAATGTGTATATCTGTAAGTGGGAGAAGTCTAGCAGAATCTTTGGTCTATGCACCACACCTGAGCTCTGAAATGAACTCGATTAACTCAAGTGTACACAGCCAACTTCAATCTAAGTTCAATTATGGAGAAACTTTGAAGAGAGAAGGCATGCATCCTTCCACATTAGCAGTCATTGCATTCTGTGTCAGTTAATGTTTTAACCTAAGGACCACTACTTGGGTAATTTCGGTAATAGCAAAACAGCATAAAACAACAGAGGTGCTGCCAAATCCCATCCAAACAAATTGTTCACCAGATCTGAGATTTCTTTTGTTCAAACATACAGTGGACTCTAGAATTGCCATGGAAATCATCCCTGCACTTCTAAATATTTATTTATTTGTTATTCATTTCATAGACAATCTTTTATCCCAAAGGATCTCATGGCAGTGCACAAAGTAGCATAAAATCAACATGTTAAACACAGAGCATTAGTTAAAACAATTCAACCTTCAAAAGAGTTCAGTAGCATTTTTAAACCCAGCCTATAGCCCTCACCCGAAAGCCAAAGTGAAAAGGAAGTTCCATAATTGCGGCACAATCTCAAGGAAGGTCCGACTCTCTTAAATCACCATATAGCAGGCTATACCTTTTGATGAGAATTGCGTGTTTATAAGTTATATGAATTAATTGATAGATACATCAATTTGCCATTTTCATTTTTGTAATGACTGGATGTAGATGACATTAGTGTGTCTGTAGTCTAGATACTTGGCACTGCTGGATGATATCTCCAAGTACAGCACCTTTTAAGGACTACTTACGGACCACCACCATTGGGTGCCTCAGAAACTTCTAAATTGCTGGAGGAAATAATTGGATATTTGCAGAAAACTAAACATGTGATAGCTGTTTATAAATGTTTGTTAGAATGTTGCGAATTGGACATTCAAAATATTAGAGATGAATGGAACAGAGAGTTGGAGTGTTCCATTCAGCTCAATCAATGGAAAGTTGCTTTAGAAAAATGAGAATGATTCAACAGAGATTGATATTTTGGGTATTTTGGACTCCACAGCACCTTTATAGGAAGAAACTGGCTAGTTCAGATAGATGTTGGTACATCACCAATGCTGAAAATATCTCTTTGAGGTATATGATATGGGGACGTCCTGTGGTGTCTTCTATTTGGTCAGAAATTATTGTTTGTTTTAACTTTGTCTTGGAGAAATCCTTGGCATTTAAGAATGCTTGGACATTCTTAAATTATTTCCCTGCGATGGACATCTAAAGGGGATTCTATGAGCCCATAAATGATAAGACTAATACTGCTGGACTGGAAGGACAAGCATCCACCATCTACTAATCAGCAGTCTAAAGATCTCACTGCTCTTTTTACATCTGAAGGCATGGCTTATAACTGTCAATTTCATTTCGTCAAATTTCATTTGACTATTTCATTTGACTTAGGAATGCTTATACATTTAAATTTGGAATGATGGGAAAATGTTATAGTTAGTGACAGCTGGTGATGTTTTATCTTTTTCTGTTATATTTGCAAATGAATATTCTTCAAAAACGGGGGGGGGGGGGAATAAATAAATTGCAGCTGGGCAGAGCAACCCTATGGATAACTTGCAGTGTGTTGGGGGCAGGGAGACCACATCCATTGTTCAGTCAGTTCATTATAGCCAGGGCCAAGGATAGAAGGGCACCTATTCTTTATTTGGTCTCACTGCAATGGGGGCCATTGGCAATGGGAGTGGAACTGTTTACATTAACCCTAGTTTGGCATAGATCTGTGCTATTCCAAAGGACATGTCGTGGAAATGATGGAATTGGCTGTAGCCATGCCTGCCCTGACATGTCCCACATGCACAAATGTGCAGTTTACCATCCACATATCACTGGACCTCCAATCCTGTGGCTGTCCATCTCCTCCAGTGAAGCAGCTCGGGGGGGGGGGGGAGGAAGTCCCTAAGGGTTCCTAACCAACTTCAAGGTAGGGATGACATGGCTCTCTGACTCTGTGTATTACTATTTGTCATAATATTCTGATATGTTTAATATATTGTAGTCCCAGAATGCTGGCTGAATTGTTTGAATGCAGTCAAGGAATAAAGAACAGATTCCCCACTCAGTCTTACATGAGAACTGATGTGGTCCTCTAGAAAGTATATTGAACTAAGTGGCCTTGGGCATGTGACTTTTTCCACATTAGTTCCCTATCTGTAAAATTGATATAATAATGACTTACAGTGTTGCAAAAATGAATAAGATTATTAAGACTGCTATGTAAAGGCAGAGCCGGTAAATACCCCCTCCCCAAGCATGTATATCCATCCATCATGCTAATATATGAATACTTGTTACATTCCTATTTATGTTTTATTATTGTGCACAGTTCTCTGTTTTTCCCCCTGGAGGTTTTCAATATGAGACTGACAGAATAGCTATAATAAGATTTGCTGTAATTCTTGAAAAGTATTCCCCCTCCCCCGAATAAACCTTGGCAATTTCCTTTAAAGAGATATAAGTGTGCCCTTTAAGAGCTGAATATGAAAGTTTACCCAAAGAGGCAAAGTCCAAAAGAAAACAACAATGAAAATTCATTTAAACAGGTTCCCCTTCTTTTCCGTTTCTTTTTTGCATCTGGGGAGTTTTTACGGTCTTTCAAATCCTCGAGTTCTTTCAATCAGAAGATGCCTTAAAGGGACAGAAGGGCTTAAAATATGCTCCATCCGTCCCTAGTTGAGAAAGATACATAGAAAGGGAGGAAAAGTCAAACAACAATACAAAAAGCATTAATGCAGAGAACAGTGGGGTCTCTTCCCTAATTTGACTTTCTCTACAGGTGGTCTGCAGCTGTATCCAAACAGGTTACAGTGTTGCCTTCTCATGAGGACTACAACAAAGTGGTGTCTGTATTCTAAAGAATACATTTCATTTAGTGGCACAGAATGATTCAGGTCTAAAAATAAGGGGTTGGAGGGAGGGAGAGAAAGCCTTTTCCAGTATAGCCTGAGGTAACTGCCTGCACCAGCAGAAGACAGTAGCGCTCTTGTTTCACTGCTGTGCATGAAGATAAAGGATATCAGAAATCTACTTCACATGACTCACTGAGGCCTACTGCCAGCCCATAGCTGATTCATTTTGTTTGTATCCATTTATACTCAATTGACTACAGCAAAAGACTAGACCAAATCAATAAGCGATATTCTCTCTCTCTCTCTCTCTCTCTCTCTCTCTCTCTCTCTCTCTCTGTGTATGTATGTGTGTGTGTGTTTTCCATTGGCTCTCTGAGGTAAATCAAGTGAGCCTTCAAGACTGACATTTCCTTTTGTAGTGCTGAATGTCAGAATCCGCACTACAGACCTGAGAAGTGACGAGGGAAGCACATTTAGCAACAGCTTTTGGCATTTAATTCTTGACCTCTAATGGAGAAAGGATATGAATAAGTTCTAGTACAACTGACACCTCCAAGAACTGTGGGTTCTGCTTGCTACACTTCCAAAAGCTTCAAGCAATAGTACTGAAGACCAATAAAACTTTCAAAAGCTACAAGCAATCATACTGAAGACCAATAAAACATAGTATGAGACCATGCCTCTTTTCAAGGAGTTGTAAGCAACATGGCTAACTGTCTATTTCTCTACCAAATGCTTAAATGTCTATTGCCAGATGACACTGGAATAAGCTCTAGGTGTTTATCTCTTTGCACATCAGGGGAATTGAAGTTTGTAGATAAGCCCACGAAGATGAATTTTTCAGTCAGAATAAGGTAGATGAGGGATGCATGGCTTCTAATTAGGAATCCTAAATGAAAAATTGCCTTCAGCTTTTCAAGTAGGTTGTTTAAAGAAACACAGAAAGAACACAAACAAACAACATTTGGGAAATGGCTAGAAACAGAGGACAGAAGGAAAGAAACCAGATACAGCTTGAATAAAAACTTTTTTAGTCAACGAAGTATAACACAGGGCTTCCACATTGCAACACTTTTGTGCAACATCCCCAAACAACATTGCCACAGATGTCAGGATATGCACTTTTAGAATCCATTGCAAAGAAAGAGGGTACATGGATATAAATAGCAATGGCCAACTAGTGGAATTGCAAGACAAATCAGCTTTAAAACTGAAACAGAACCCAGACATTTATGCAATTAGAAAGGCAACAGAAAACAACAGTGCCAAGTGCAGGATAACAACAACAACTTGACGGCCCTGACATATCAGTGCCACACAAATTTTGTGAAAACAGATCAGGATGATTGTTCAATACACTTTGGAAAAGACCCAGAGCTCTTGAAAGCACAGAGTGGATTCTTCCATAAGCAACATTTCAGGGGCCACATGCACAAAAATGAAGAATTTCAAATCGTGTGGAGAATTAAGTCAAAAGAGAACAGCTCTTAAACAAAGGGAGAAGGAGTTAAAAGGAGTTAGGGTGTTTACTTAGCCAGGACTTCTATATCAATGCACAGATCCCTTTTCCTATCATGTGTAATCTTAGAAGAAGCTTAAAATGACTTTGTCCATTTAGGGTGTGAATCTTGAAAGACCTGTTCCTTTCCTTACAGCCCTTTTTCCTTCTGGCCTGGAAGGACAGGGCTCTGACTGACTCCAGATACAAAAGCTGTGGCTGCTTAGAATCATAAAAAAATCATGCTGAATGGACTCTTGGGTTGGGGTACTATTTAGGGTTTTGTTTGTTTCTTCTATTGTTACTGCTATTATACCTGAAGGAGCGTCTCCACCCCCATCATTCAGCCCGGACAATGAGGTCCAGCTCCAAGGGCCTTCTGGAGGTTTCCTCGCTGCGAGAAGCGAAGTTACAGGGAACCAGGCTGAGGGCCTTCTTGGTGGTGGCATTTGCTCTGTCGAACAGCCTCCCATCAGATATCAAGGAAATAAACAACTATCTGACTTTCAGAAGACATCTGAAAGCAGCCCTGTTTAGGGAAGTTTTTAATTTATTGTATCTTTATTTTTGATCTTATTATGATTTATGTGGGCATTGCTCAGTTTGGCTGTGCACTTTTTGATGTGTTTTATTTATTGTTTATGACTTGTTTTGCTATGTTTATAATTATGACATTTTTTCCCCCTTGTAAGCCACCTTGGGCATGGTTTTAATGATGTATCTATGCATGTTGAAACATATAGCCAGCCAATGGATCTAGTTAGGAGATTTGTGACATGAAAGTTACACATATATGTATATGCAAATAAGCTTTTTAAACTAAGACCTTGGGTGTTGTCTTGATGTTTGAACAGAATATGACAACATCTAAATTACCCTTCAAAGCTGAGGTGATTTTGCAACAGAATATCCAAAGGTCGCCGAAGAAGAAATACTATAATTTGATATTGTGTGGTGCAGTGGTGCTGAGAATATGTATATATAAATTGTGAAAATATCCAAGTATACTTGATATATGGGTATGGTTAGAAAAAGAATACTGGGACTTTGCAATAATGGAAAAGATGGCATGTTCAGTCATAAGAACATAAGAGGGCCCATCTGTCCACATCTCCTGTTCTCACAGTGGCCAACCAGATGTCTATGGGAAGCTCACAAGCAAAACCTGTAATTAACTTCCCCTGCCATCAGTGGAAAGGGGAGGCTGAGGATGAACTTCATTCCCAATCTGAATCCAGACACAACCCTAGAGTCCAAGTCAAGGTGGAAAGCTGTATTTGGAAATCAAACACACCAGGCTTGTTGAATATGAGTAAAAAAGAACAGGAAATAGTCTAGTATATTCATACTCTCAAACACACATGACAAACTTCAATGAAACTCTTCTCTATCTGAGATTAACAGATGTTCCCCATTTTTCTCTATCTCAGCAATTTAAACTACTATCTTCAGTTTTCAAGCCTAAGATACATTATTATAGGATACATCATAATGATATACTGTATGTTCATATACAGTATCCCATACAATGACTAGTTGATTTATAATTCAGATCCAATAAAGGGGAAAATTGGTTTTAACTGATGATCAGTGAAATAATAAATGCATTAAAATGTTTGAAAAGAACATCCTTTTCTAGCAGTCATGGTGACATAATAAAATTAAATATGGATATCAGATAATGACCGTTATTATTAGGCAAGGGAATATAAATGGGGTTTGGAAGGCAATCGTGTAGATCAAATAAAGCCAAAGAACAATGAACAAATAAAGAAAATAAGCTTATAGAAATTAAACAAAGTTTAAAATTTTGTGAAGTGTGTATAAAATAGAAATATAATACTACTGATTTTGTTCTATACTCTGAATTAGCTCCAATGTGAGAGTTGTTGAAAACTCCACCATGTATATTGTATTGACAGTGCAATGTATTATATTATCTATTTTACTGTGTGGTATAATCCATTTGCTGGGCAAATTCTGAACTCTTCAACCATTTTCTAGCCTGAAAAAACACCTGGGAGATACAGAATACTAAGTGGATTCAGAACTACATGAAAAATATTCAGCTGAATGACATTATACATCAGGAGTAGGGAAATGGATGTGGCTAGTGGGTCAGATCCTTAACTCCCCCATGGATCAACTTTGACAAGTTGGATGGGTCAGTCACATGACCTAATTATGGCATTAGGTGACTAGCCTATAAAATATTCTCTAAAATAGGATAGTCATGAGTATCCTATCATGAAAGATTTATCTGAGAAACCTTTTAGTCATGAAGAGTATTTTATGGTCCCTGGCAGGGTATCCAGGAGCCATAGGACAAATTTGATATTCCTCCAATGGGTTAAACCACAGAAACAAATGGAGGAATAAATTATCATTCTTTTGCCCTGCCACCTAAAGCCCAGATATGGTGGTCAGCTGCCTTTGGATTTCATCACACACCCCACTTTAGGGCTACAGAACTGAACACATAAATTTGTGTATAGTACAAATACCTATCCATGCACTCAGTTATTTTCACAATGACCGCTCCCCGCTTAAAACGGGGGGCAACCTTTGCGTGGACGCGTGCAGCCCCTAGATCTGGAGCGGCTCCAACAGCATAGGCTTGACTTTGCCTTCCCTCAGGTGGGATACCTGGAGGTCTCCGCCTACCTCAGTCAGTTGTCCAATCCCACCTGGGGGAAGCGTTGCCAAGGAGACCAGGCCAGGTAGGGGAGGGATTACCTGCCCACACAATAGAGGGAGGATCTTACCTGGGAATCCTCACCATGCACTCAGTTATTTTCACAAATTTTATACTTGTCCATTTGTTACTTATCTAGCCAGAACGTAATGAAATTCTTATAATGACAGAAACAATGTTTAAAAAGGTCGATATGGTTTATGTACAAGATCTTATAACAAAGATCAGTATTTACATTCAAGCCCAAACCTGTTATCAAATATAAAGAGATTTCTGCATTATTTTATGGCACAGTAGAAGAAATGATTGTAGGGCATCCACACTTGGTTTATAAACTGGTTGGTACTGGCTGGAAGGCAGGGGCAGCAGAATGATCTCCCAGCAGCAGTGTTGTCGCTGGCTACTGGGAGGGAGGCGATGAGGATGCTGGTACTCTGTGGGAATGCCATTGGGAGAGGAGGAGTGGCTTCCTGCTGGCTGCTACTGAAACAAGTGTTTTCCAATACTTTATTTCCACTCAGACATACTTTGTTTATTTTCTATTTTTGTATGCCACACTATAACCAAGTTCTCAAGACACCTTATTTCCCAGTTTGCTAATATTTGAATTTATTAAGGAGGAGGTAAAAGCCCAAGGAGAACCTCAGCACATTGTACTAAAAGAGAATCAGAAACCGGAAGTGAAAATTAACATCAGCATTTCAAATATATAACACCTGCCCTTTCATATTATGCTTTGAAATGAGACTGGATTTATTGAGGATAATGCAGCAAAGGAAAGAAGGTATGCCTTATTCCCTTGATTGTGCAATAAACTTAAAAAAAACAACCCCTAACTTTTATTGCACTGTCTCCTTCAGAAATATTTAATAACTACAGCCATTGATCATACCACTGGTTTAGTTACACATGTTTAATCTGCCAGTACTAGAATGCCAATGATTTCCTGGTAAATCTACTTGATATTGGAACCTACCTTCCTTTACTTTACTAAGGGTGCAGTATATATCTAGTTTCCTGGGAATAAGTGAATTCAGTCGGATTACATTTGAATAGACATGTGTAGCATCGTGCTGCAAAGCAACATTTATTTTGAAAAGTATTAATATGAAGTGTACAAAGAGAATACACAAGCTGGTGCCAAATGTATTGCTATGCTTTCCTTTGGACCACATCAGTGAGGCGGGGGGGGGGGTTGTCTTCTGGGCAGCCCAGGATCTCCATACACACTGCTCAAGCTTGTACCCCAGGGAGGTCATTGTACCTCAGGGAGGTCACTTCACTCTTGCTAACAGTGGTTTGACTTCACCGCTGGAGGCACACTCATTGGCTCTCGAGACAGATGAGCCTCTTGAATTTGCACAGCATCACATGTCTACATGTGTACACCCATATATTACAGGCATGTCCAGGTGTTTACCTGAAGACATGAAAGGTTAAACAATTAAGTGTGGTAACGTAAAGGTAAAGGGATCCCTGACCATAAGGTCTAGTCGTGACCGACTCTGGGGTTGTGGCGCTCATCTCGCTTTATTGGCCAAGGGAGCTGGCATACAGCTTCCGGGTCATGTGGCCAGCATGACTAAAGCCACTTCTGGCAAACCAGAGCAGCGCACAGAAATGCCGTTTACCTTCCCGCCGGAGCGGTACCTATTTAACTACTTGCACTTTGATGTGCTTTCGAACTGCTAGGTTGGCAGGAGCAGGGACTGAGAAACGGGAGCTCACCCCGTCACGGGGATTTGAACTGCCGACCTTCTGATCGGCAAGTCCTAGGCTCTGTGGGTTATCCCACAGTGCCACCCGCTTCCCATTAAGTGTGGTAGGGGCATGTATATAAGCTCCACCTCCAGTGCCCCTTGCCATGTGGGCTCCTCTTCAGACCTTTGAGCATTTAGGGTTCAGCTGAATGCAATTAGAAACCTTCCTGCAATGAGGAGCCCTGTCTTATCACAGGGAGTCTTATCTGGGAGTTGGAACCCTCTTCAGACATCTGCAATTAATGAACAAAGATCTGAAGAAGAGTTGGGGAACAGTTTAACCCTTTCTGTGTTCAGGCAAAAGCCTGAAGATACTGTCTGTTCTTGGACACCATTTTCCTTTATAATCACATTTCAGAGGCAATCTCACATTTTCTGGTAACATTTTGGAAACCTATAAAAAATGCCCCTTCATGATTTTAACAAGATTGACACATGTCACCCTATGTTCTCATATCTAAAATTACTTTGCAAAAAAATAAAGAAATATGAAAATTGGCAAGAAATTGTTCCATCAGACAGTTCCCTTCTTTTTATAAATTAGATGGTCAAGATGTTAACTTTGATTACATCTATTATCCGAACACTGGAATGATAGCATAAAATTGTCTAGATATTCCCGCCTTTAGATTTTTATTTAAGTAATAGCACTTAAGACTAATGGTGATATTTGGTTGAATTGTAATTTTTTTTTTAAAAAACCTATACTTTAGTTACTAGTTGATGCTCTCAAAGAACCAGTCAACAAGGATTTTGCTAATTCCTGAAAAAGGTTGCTTTATATCAGTACTTTATTTCATTATGCATGTTCTTTATTAAATGATAATATTAAAGAATGTCAGACGAAGAAGAATAGTTACCAAAATTCCTTCTATGTGATGCTATCAGTTGTCTCTGTGCCTTATCATTTGGTATTGTTTTCAAATTGCAGCCGTTTTTATATTCATAATTTATTTAAGTGGCTGCACCAGCGTTCCAATCCATTTGTCAATTGGTAATTTATAAGCTATCGTAAACATTGTTCAATCAGCAGATCATATTTACTCTGAGAAAAGACTATTACATGTCATGGAATGATTTTTGCACACATACACACACAGGAGAGTTCTCTCTGATATGTTATTATTTCTTTGTTTGCTGAGGCTACATACATCAGTAACTAAATGCCACTGCGAATTTCTATGCCTCCTTCATCAATCAAAATGGATCAATTAAAGACTAGTGAAACTAGATCAAAACTCCAAAGCTGTATGGTCATATTACCACTTACATTATTACTAAAAAGCCACATCTATATTCAAAACTGAGATACTATAACCCCTTTGTCATTTTCCAATAAAAAAAGCCCATACCAAATAGGCAGAGCACACCGTAATTAGCAGCTGGCAGAGAAAGCTGTAAATCTGTATGAGTTCTGAACGATTTGCTTACATTGTTGCTTTGTTGACAAATGATGCTGTACATGTTAATGTTCCTGAAATGTCCCCATTGCACCTGACGTGCCAATAAATGCCAGCCAGCTGTATGAATTATGGAAATAAGATTTTTGTTTATGAAGGTATCCCAGACATTTATTTTACTGCATGCCTCTTGACAGATTTAATGTCTGGAGTTACATTGAGAAGATATTTGCTACCTGACAGAATGGATAATGAAAACTTTAGCGCCCCCCTTTTCTTAAAAAAAAAAGACAGTGTGTGTGTATGTGTGTGTGTATGTATATATATATATATATATATATATATATATATATATATATGCACACACACACACATTTTACCTTGTGTCTACACATTTTACTCTTGGTCTAAACCCTGAATATTTTAAATGAAAGGAAGCTAAATTGTTCATAATATGCATTAAATTGGATGTATCGGTACTGCAGTATATAACTAGATGAACACTCTCTACAAGAGCTACTAAAACAAAGATAGTCTATACAGCGTTATCTGTTTTTGTAATAGATGACTTTCCCTCCTATCTATGCACAGTATCTAATCTGCATGCAACAATGCTCAAACTTTGGCATCCTTGAATATGGTAAAAAAATAAAGCTAGTAAGAAATTTATTTAGAAGAATAGCTATAAAATGTATATCCACATGCTTTGACAATCTAGAATGAATGTATTTATGAATAATGAATACTGCACCCACTCACAAATAATATTGAAAATTAGCTTAATTCACAATAAGAAATCCAATCAATGTGAAGTATTCTTTAAAAATGCATGCACTGAAATGATAAGCCTTGAAGTCTAGGCAACTGACAATTACTTAAATAAAATAAAAAGTCAGCTTTTAAAAACCTTCATTCTCAAGCTCAGAACTTGTATGTGTTCAGAATACTTTGATAATTTGAAATAGCATGTAAAGACATCTTAAAATATCTTAAGATAAGAGAGATCTTGATGTTCTATTTTATTTTGCAAAGTTGCAATGATTGGCAAGTTGGGTATAGCATGATAAATTATGAACTGGCCTATTTGGTAGACGAAAACTAATTTTTCTCTTCTGTTCAATAGATTCCATATTCCTCTAATACAGGAAACTGTTCCTGGTTGTTGAGATGCTGCAGGGAGGGAGGTGAACAGAAGAACTGTAAGATAAATAACATACAACTATAAAGCTTACCATCTTTGGGAAGATCTAGGACCAATTGCTACATTTCCCCAGTGCTCACATGGTAGTGGAAAGGAAAAGTGTGGCATCCCAAATAATCATGGGCCTATGTTTTCCTCTTCTCCCTCCATCCTTTTGACACCCCTGCCAACTTTTTGGGTTGTAGTTCTCTTTGTATGTTCTTGAGCTCCCTAAGTTCTCCTAGCTCTCAGTTATCCAGCCTCTCAGACATGGGAAGCTCAGTCATATTTCAAAGAAAACAAATTTACCTAGAACAGTATATGAAACTTGAGTGGAATTACTAATATTTAAATATATTCTCTGCTTCCACTGAAAATACATTTGTGTGTGTGTAGGTCTGCCCTGTTTATGTCGGGTACAGTCCCACCCATTACAATATAGCTCCTGACAATTTCCCAAGAGTAATATGGCCCTTATCCCTCCCAAAAAAGTTTTTCATCTCTGGACTACACTAATAGGATTTCAGGCAGGAGTCTTTCCTCAACCTAATTGTAGATGCCAGGGATGGAACCTGGGACCTTGAAATCTAGTACAGTACTCTACCACTGAGCTATGACCCTTCTCCAAACATTATTGAGGTCATCTGTCTTGGACCTGGTCCTCACCAACAGGGAAGAACTGATCAACAAAGTGGAAATACTCAAACTTGGGATGAAACAATCCTGTCCTCCTAGGTTTCATAATACATAGGCAAGGGGAAGCTGAGTGCAGTCAGACGTGCACCCTAAACTTTAAGAAGGCTGATTTCAAAAAGCTTAAGGAACTATAGGGTGAAGTCGCATGGTCAGAAATACTCAAAGAGAAGGTAGTCCAAGATGGATGGGAATTTCTTAAAGGTGAAATATTGAAGGCACAAGGCAGACAATTCCAACAAGAAAGAAAAGTGGAGGGCACCTAAAGAAACTCTGGTGTAGCTGCATAAGAAGCTTACAGATGAGCTGAGATGTAAGAAAGGAATGGATAATAAATGGAAGAAAATATAAATGAAGGAAGAGTTTATACAAGCAGCCAACAGCTGCAGGGAGATCAGACAATCAAAAGCTCAGAATGAACTCAAGCTTGCCACAGAGGTTAAAATCCCCCCCCCCCCCGCTATGTCTGAAACAAGGGAAAGAACAAGCAAGTTGTAAGTCCCTGGAATGGGGAGGATGGAGAAATGCTACTGGGTGACAAAGAGAAGGCTGAACTGCTCGTCACCTACTTTGCCGCTGTCTTCACCCAAAAGGAAACCAGTGCCCAACCTGACAATAGCATAATAAATGATGTAAGGAGGGAGCTGCACCTCAATACAGATAGGAAAAGCAGTGGTAAGGGAACACCTAGCTACTTTTAATGAATTCAAATCTACAGAGCCTGATTAGCTGAACTCAAAGGGAATAAAGTTTATGGGTGTAGTCTCTGAGCCTCTTTCTATAATCTTTGAGAATTCTTGAAGAACAATTGAGGTCCCTGTGGACAGGAGGTGGACAAATGTTGTCCCCAAATTCAAAAGGGGGGAGGGGAGAAGACCCAGGTAACTACTGACTAGTGAACTTGACATCAGTACCAGAAAATTAAACAGCTGGTATGTGAGCACTTAGAAAAGGATGCTGTGATTACTAAGACCCAGCATGGGTTTCTCAAAAACAAGTCATGCCATACGAATCTTAGTTACTTTTTGGGATAGAGTTACAAGCTTGGTGGACGAGGGAAATGCTGTGGATGTATAATATCTTGATTTCAGTAAGGCGCTTGACAAAGTCCCCCAGGATAATATTGCAGAGAAGCTGGTAAAATGTAGACTGGGTAATATAACTGTAAGGTGGATTTATAGCTGATTGACTGATCAAACCCAAAAAGTGCTTACTAATGGTTCTGTGTCATTCTAGAAAAAAATGACGGGAGCCACAGGGTTCTGTCCTGGGCCTGTTGTTGTTAAACATCTTCATTCATGACTTGGGTGGACGTATTGAGGGGATGCTCATCAAATTTGCAGATGACACCAAACTGGGAGGGGAAGCCAATGCCACTGAAAACAAAATTTGGATTCAGTATGACCTTAACAGTTTGGAGAACTGGGTTGGACTAGATGGCCGTAAGGATCCCTTCCAACTCTACAATTCTACGACTCTATGATTAACAGGACTAATGTCTAAGAGGTCACCCCAATTTTGTGATGCCCTCAAAACCACTGCTAGTTCTGTCCTTTCTACTTAGCTTTAGATTACAATAGCAGTAACATTTGGGAGAAGAAGAACAGTTCAATTGGTTACATGTATTGGGAGGTTTCCCTCAAGGCTTATTGGTAGCTGGCAGCTTCTTGAGTTATTGGTATGGAAAACATTGGGAGGTTTCAACTAAATGAATAAGACAATTGCATTAGTGATTAACAGAGTGAGGTTGCAAAAGGATGCCATGATTTCAAATGTATGGCATTTCTCTAAGTCTTTATTTAACTTACAGAGTGCTGTAGTGTCTTACTGTCTTGTCTACACCACTGAAATGGCAGTAGTGAGAAGTACAGTATTTCTGATTCCCACAGCCCAAACATGGAAGATTGTTATAGCTTATGCTGCTAAGTTGCACAAGTTAAAAGGGACCATAGCAGACTGTTCAGAACAGATAGCTGGCATGCCATATTCCCTAGAGTGGTGTCTCAGGAAAAGTAGTTAAACTCTTGGTTTTGTGCTGTACACAATGAAAAGCCACCTTTTGGATGGGTCTGGGGCTCCATTCAGGCAAAAGAGAAATTGAAGTGGAAGAATGTGAAGAATGTCCTTCAGAGTCCACATAACTCATAATACCTTAAGCCATTGCAGCCAAGTTTGGCACATGTAGATAGTGAATCATGAGAAGCTGGGCTTGAATTAAATTGACCCATATGGAAAGGGCTATTCCACACATTTTTCTACCATGTTCATTTCTACCATAATAATACAGCCAAAGAAATACGATCATAGCTCCAAACTTGAGGGACATAATCCCAGTTCCTAAATTAAAACATTTTGCTGTATTATAGTCAGGAGGAATGTTAGCCAACCCAATTTCAACTTCTTTAGCCATATATTTTGGTGTCTTTTTATTCAGTTCCAGCTCCTACTAACCATTTATCAAATTGTTGCTTTGTTATTTATTTGTTAGATTCACTTTGCATGTACAAATCAGTTCTTGCAGAGTTACTCATGTCTCCCCCTCCTTTTTCCCTTAAGAAAAAGGGAAACAAAGAGCCCAGATGGTTAAAATTATTTTAAAGCAAATATTTAGTGGTTGCAGCTCAATACTTCTGGCACACGCTCACCATTATAAAACTGACACTGTGCTTTGCTGTGTTTATTATATTCCCGAGGTCTAGGCAAATGAATACCTAGGAGGAGTCTCACACACATCTGTAAACATATTATGGCGCCATTAGCAATGACAGAAAAACTGAGGATGCCTTGAATACAGAAATAAGACTGTCCAAGATGGCACTGCTGAATTATGTGTATTCTGGCTTTTTCAGGAACCCATTACTCTAACAAACACACCTCCTGTACTCAAAGTATAACAAAAGTTAAAGAATTCAGCTGAACTGCAGTAGGATGACCGAACTGCTTCTTAATTAGAAATATTAATAAATGCCTACATTGCAATGATGCTTGCTTTTGGACTGTCACCACAGCACCCAACATGGGTAGGTGTTCCTTGTAAAGGCAGTTCACCTGGTGCTGATGCTTTGGGCGTTATAGCATCAGGCAAAGACCAGCTTGACTGGGCATTTATTGGATGTGAGCTCCAGACAGAACTGGATGCCAATGGAAGCTCCAGAACTGTTCTATGATGCAATTTAGTGTTCTTTTTATCTGTTCTTAATGGGATAGATTGTTCTTGCTTTAATCATGTTATAACCCGCCATGTGATGAAGGGTGGACTAAAAATATACTACTGTATGTTTATTAGTATACCTCAACAAGAGAAATATTTTTCACATGACATTCTTTCATATGGCTACATTAAAAAAAGCATTGACTTCATTTTGCTTACAATGCATGACTGTACTCAGTCCCTGCAGTGGGTGCCAGTGATGCTGCTCAGAAGGAAAGAGATAAAGAAAGGAACGATGTGTCGGGGAGAAAGGAAGGAAAAGAGAAAATGCTGTTAACGTCTCTGTTGGTTGAATAGCTCAGGTTTATGTGATACAATAATTAGTGCAGAACACATAAAATCGTGAGGGAAAAATAAATATCAATTACCAAAGAAAGAAGAAACAATGAGAGTGCTAGCAAGATCTCACAATAATAGCAGCAGAGGCTATTTTATTTCTTTCTTTTTTTAAGCGGCAGTTCTGTCTGCTATGAACAACATCCCAACTTTTCAGTGAATTATAGCCAAGGGTTATACATTTGGACCAGTGTGAAGGGGCTGGCCATGATTTCAGATTGTGGTATTAATTGTGGTATGAACACTTAAGCTTTTTGGCACAGTCACATAGTAAAGCATGAGAATGTTGCATTACAGACGACTAGTCTCATATTACTATCACAATGCAGGCTACATAGTGTGACCAGCAGGCACAATTGTTGCCTAGGGGAAATCCTAAGGTACACTGTTTTTTGTGTTTTGTGCGTCTGATATGTAAAGGTTTTTTGTCTTTTGTTTTAAAAAAGAAGTAGTTAATGCATTTTGGCTTTTATTGCAATTGTTTTGCTCCTCCCATTTCTTTTTGTTAAGAGACTAACAACATTCCCTATCAAACCAGAAGGTTTCAAGGTAAAACTATCTATCACCTCGCACAAGAAGTGGTTTGCTTTCGCCAGTTGCTGACCCACTGTACACTTGCAACTCCTACTGGCATTAGAGGGAACAGAGTGCAGCAAAGGAACTTTAATGAGACACTCAAAGACTTGTTTGATGAGACCAGGGCAATGGAGCTTATTCCACTTAGTTAAAGTTGCTAAGAAGAAATTACGATGAGCCCATTATTTCCCCTAATGGATCTTTCTTCTGTTATTTTCTCAGCTTGGAAACTGCTGCACCATGGCTTCTTCTTGCAGTGAAAAGTGGGGGTGGGGAAGCTGTGGCCCTCCAAACACTGTTGGACTCAAACTCCCACCAGGCCCAGTTTGCATGGCCAGTGATCGGGGGGGGGGGTGCTGTAGCTGAACAGCACCTAGACGACCAGTTTCCCCATCCCTCCTGTAAAGGGGATGGCAGAAATGGCAGGCTGTGGGGGAACAGCTTGTGCTATGGTTCCTCCCCTAAATCAACATCATCCCTCAGAGAAACTGAGACCACACTGGTGTCAGCAGAAGTCACACTGTGTGCTCCTCTGTCTGATGTCTACCTAATCTTGCAGCGATATGGTAATGTGAGAAGGGACCAAAGGAATACTTGCAGCATGCATGAACCACATTTCTTCATTGTCCTTTTTTATTATTATATTAACAGGCCTGACTTGTAGACCAACCACTGACAGAAAATCATACGCTGAGTTGTTTTTAAAGAACTAGGCACTTCTTTAAAATAAAAATCCTGTCATTTATGTAACTTATATTTCCCACAGTAACAAATATGTGTGTTTTATTGACTAAGAGTAACACATGAACATAATTTTTCCTCTGCTGTATCTGGTCAGATACTAAAATATGGCTTGCCCTAAATTATTGCTTCTAAAAGTTATAGGAAACACTTTGAAAAGATGAAATAATCATTTGAAGTCAAAATAAACCAATAGATCATACTGTCTTCTCTCTAAAAACTTGGTTCCAAATTTATCTTGAATCAGAAGGAACAGTATAATTTGGATCTCTATGGAACTCATGACAAGAAATATACTTGGAGAAAATTGGTGTTACAATGGCACCCTTTTAGCAAATAAAAAAATAAATAAAAATGATATAACTTGCTCACTGTGTAACATTCGCAGCTGTGAATATGCATTGGCCTTCTGGGAATAGAAAATTGGGAAATTATAATATCAATGGTTAACGCTAATTCCTGCAGGCACCAGCCAATGCCAAGAATCCAGATAGATAAGAGATTGAAAGGGAATTGAGTTATAGATAGATAAATAGATGCCAAAGTAAGCAAAGGGAAAGCCACTGACAGAGTCACAAAATTCTATCAACTGGCTTAAAAAATGTGTATGCTGCTGGAAGCATGTTAGTGTAATGTTTTCTTATACTTAACTGCAATATTAAATAACAGCAATATAGCATTGTGATACAATGTATAGGCAGACAGTATGCCACAAACACTTGTGCAAGCCACTACAGATGTATGAGTGGTCAAAATGAGTTTATAGTGCAGTTAAAGAATTGGGCCTTATGCAGTGCTATTTTTCTAGAAAATGAGGTGCCAGAACTAACCATGAAGATTTCTCTCATTCTCTTAGAATGGCAATGGCACCCATCTGAGAGGTTTCTGGCTGACAAAAAGCCCTGGGCCTATGTTAGCCTAATAAATAGGAATGTAGCTGTGATTATGCAATGTGGAGGAGGTATCTGTGTTTAATGAGCACCAAACAGTGGTTTAATGGATAAGGAGAAACCTAAACATGTATGTTTCACCAAGTGATAAGTAATTTTCATAATGGGCAAACCTGGTTATAAACATGTGATATGCAGTCAAAACTGGAATATTTCATTTACTTCAATGTGGGAGAGTTGGGCATATTTTTATTTCTCCCATTGAATACAATGGGATTTAACTGTATTTGCTTGCCTCATTTGATTCTGTTTGCAAAAAAATCCCATTGATTTTAAAGAATTTCACCTGTACAGGGCTACAGAATTTCACCTGCAGTCCTTTGACATATGAAAGTAAAAGCACATATGCAATTTTGTTATTTGTGGGATAGTGTTGCAACGATATATTAGTCTGTCAGGGGCAATTTTCAAAATGGAATCATGTTTAATTGCAGAAAATGTAATTATTTTCAAAGGTCTTCACATTAAAAATAGGCCAGACATTTAAAAAGCTGAAAACAACAAAATATTACTGTACTTTTAACATTTGTGTCTATATAGATGTCAACATGGAAAGCTGATAGGTATTTTAAAACGTTATCTATCTTAGCAGGTATATTTTAACTGCTGACTTTATTCACATTTTGATATTTTTTTTTTAGGTTAACTTGTCTTAATTCAGGCTTATTAATTATTTTAATGTATATTTGATTCTATGTAAACCACTTAGAGGTTTTATGATTAAGCAGTACATGAACTCTGTTAAATGAAAAGCAAATAAAAAGCCCGGATTCTAAATGCTGAGCACTTTTCCCCCAGAGTTAGGGTGTGTCCTGTGCACTTTATTCAAAATCTAAGATTGTGTTCAACAGAGTTAAATATAGGCTGGAGTTTTAGGCATTCGGTGTTCAGTTCTATAGGGGAGTTTTAGAGCAGGGACATACAATTCAAGGGACAACGGAGCTTTCCAGATCAATGGGAAATGCGATTGATAAGAAGTGTAATTTTTTTTTAAAAAATATAATAATAAGTATTTGCAAAATTACCAAACAAAAGTGAAGCACTCAGCTGATTTCAGAGCAAGGGTTTGTGCTTAACACTCCCCCCACCCCCCGAAAATGATGTGGCTTACAAGTGCTTAATTTTGGGTGGTTCCTGCTTGAATTTGTTAGAGTGTTCAGGCTGAACTTACAGAGAAACTTAGCATAAAAATATATCATTTTATGATATATTGTTATCATTGGCAGCAATTTGTGCATCTGTGTTTTCAGTTCTACTACTAAATGTGAATAGACTGCAGAGCCTCTTCTGACCAGTAAAGAAAATAAAATTTTCCTAAATGGAACATGTGATAAATAAAAGAAGATTGATGCCTTAAAAGTACCCTATTCTAATTTACTCCAAAATTATGGACCTGACCTGCACAATCTATGCCTGTTTATATACTATAAATGCTACAGCACACAAGATCCATACATTGTTAGAAAGAAAGAAAGAAAACTACTTGAGTAAAAAAGATAGCTTTTTTTATACCAGAGCAAACTGAAAAACTGAGTATCAACCTACGAATGACTTTAACTTTTGCTTAACTTTTGCATACATCACAGTCTCTAGCAGAACTTCACTATCTGTGTGACATTTTCTCTGAAAGCAAACAGCCTCTCTCAACTGTATCTTGAGTTTCTGTAAAAGTCGCAGTTCATAAAAATATGTGAAACTACTACTGGAAACAAACAGATTAAACAATGGCAGTACAATAAAATATTGCGGATATTCCAGTTGTGAAAAAATTGCTTCTTTGCTGGGATTAATACGTCCTTCAAAAACAATTTTAAATAAATCTATAACATATGAGTTCAGCTTTCATTACTCTTCCCTAAGAAGACAATTATATTTATGTGATAAACTGTTCCATGTTAGTAACATAATGTTTATATTACTGGCCACTTAAATAGTTGTTGGCATACTTTTATATGAAGCAGCAGCCTACACAACTTTTGAAATCCATTTTACAAACTGTTTCTTTTCTCTGAACGCGAGTCCACAAAAGCTTATGCCATAACAAATTTGTTGGTATTTACGGTGCCACGAGACTCTTGTGTTGTTTTTGCTGCAACGGACTAACAGAACTGGAAATTGGTTCCTGATACCTATGTCATAAATTGCATAAATAAAATCCTGCAAGTAATTTTACTGTGAACCAACCAACACACACACACAGTTTTCAAGCACAAAAAGAACTGGTACAAAATTACCACAACCGTTTGCTCTCTGTAGCCCTTTAATGAAGAGCATCAAACGTCTGTAGCATTAACAGCAGTTTTAATTTTAAAGTTTTTTGTGGAAGAAGTACCATCATTTGGTATTTAAATTACATTTCTCTTCAAGTCATATAGGAAGGCACGATTCACTTTTGCACATTTTTTTTTTGTAAGAGATTTCAGTTACAAAAAAAAAAGGCCCTTCCGGTAGCTTTTCCAAAACTGTTTTTTGTCCCCAGAAGGTCTTTCCCAAATGTTTATACTGCTGTTTCCCCAAACGGTTTATTCTGAAAGAATAGAAACCCTTATCTACAGGTCTTCCAGATCCACTGAGACTAAAACTACACAGATTTGAGCATGGTAAAGATGGGTTATCCTCTCAGTGTTTTCTGTTGCTGCCGGGTGGAGAGGCTTTGCTGAAAGTAGCAGTGCCATCGGTATTTGTGTACTGCAGACATTCGGCAATGCGGCATGTGACTTATACTTGGAACTATCTGTTCAGCAACTGTCTTCAGCAACAGCATCAATTAATTTAGATCCAGTGACAAAAAAAGAAAACAAGAAGTAATAACAAGCATACTTGCATGGGTACTGATTTCTGTCCTATTTTTCTACCTCCCTAGTAGAAATTTGGTAATTCTAATAATCCAGACTTAATTCTTCCTCCATTAGTTGGGATAAGTTATAAAGTCCTATCAGAAGAGCATGATACATTTGGAAGCAAGAACTAATGGAATGGAAATCTACAAAGTCAGTTGTTTTATTTATCACTGGAACTCAACTCAACTGATGTTCACTAGAGAGTTCAGAGCAGCCTGAGTGGAGAGCTACCCCACCCACTCACCCCCATCCACAGACAAAAACAAAACAAAACACAAACCTTAAAGCTTGCTGCTTCCAATTTAGTGCAATCATGCCTCTTACTGGCTGACAGAAGATGCAGCATAGGCAGACACATGCAAATTGAGTATTCATGGAGACATTGAAATGTACAAGAAAAAATAATGGTATGCATTCTTAGGATAATTTTTATGTTGTTATATATATAGTAGCATGTGAAAAGAAGCGTAACTTTACCCCAAACCTATAGCTGCTTATAGCTAACATTTCATGTTGAAGACAAATATTAGAAAAGAGGTCTGGATAAGTGAAGCACTAACTACCGCTGCCATTTAAAAATAAAAGAGCATTTTCAAAAAGAAAAGTGACCCAGGATGTTTAGTTTATTTTTCAAATGGATCTTACAAATGGGTTACAGACGCTTCAGCTTACAGACGCTTCAGCTTACAGACACTTCAGTTTACAGACTCCTCTAGCCCAGAAATAGTACCTCGGCTTAAGAACTTTGCTTCAGGATGAGAACAGAAATTGTGCGGCAGCAGCGGGAGGCCCCATTAGCTTAAGTAGTACCTCAGGTTAAGAACAGTTTCAGGTTAAGAACGGACCTCCGGAACGAATTAAGTTCTTAACCCGAGGTACAACTGTAAATTAAAGTCCCCCCCCACCTCTCTCCCCCCCTTTTTAAAGGCATTGATTTTAACAGTCGTGGAAGCAACCAGAGCTCTATGTATCTTTAAAAATCAAGCAGTTTGGCAGTAGAACCTTCCTTATGCTACTACTGTTCAAAGCCTAATTAGCCTTTGTCACCTCTGCTGTGATGATTATTAAGGGTACCAATTTGTGGCAAGGAAGATGACAACCATAACCAACACTTTTCCAGTTGCACATGGGTTGCAACCAGATTGCACATGGGTCAAGGGAAAAAGCACAGGTTGGCAATTGTCTTCCTTCCCTGCATTGTGCTCTTGTGTTATACTTACAGTCGTTTGCTCTAAGAGAAAGTAAGAACACAGGAATGCCCTCTTGGATCAGAGAAAGGTCTATTCAGTTCAGCACCCTGTTCTAAAGACCAGTCATCCGCATGGCTTTTGGAGATCTGTTTGGAGTAGTCTGGCGTGCAATATTGCACTGTAGTCAGAGCTCGGAACTTGCTAGTGTGAATCTAAAGTTTATTATGGCTAACTGATTGCTTTGGGCAAGAAAATTATGAGGTAACAGTGGGGTGCTGCCAAAGGAGTGAACTAACATCTCTTCTATGGGTCAAGAATCTTGGTTTTGCATCCTTCTAAAATAGGTGCCTTAAAAATAGATTCTTCTCACTATGTTCTTCATTTCTGCATTCAGGAAACAAGCCCTTCCAGAACATAAATGACTGCAGGAAATTTAGTTCAAATGTGCTATAACCATAGAATTGTAGAGTTGGAAGGAACTTTGAGGGTCATCTAGTCCAACCCTTTGCAAAGCAGGAATCTCAACTAAAGCATTCATGACAGATGGCCCTATTCCCTGCAAAGGCAAAAGAGATTAACCTGCATCCCACTGGATGTTGTTGGACCACAACTCCCACAATCCCTGATCACTTGCAATACTGGAGACCAATAGCATTTGAAGGGCCACAGGGAAACATTTTTCAAACATGTTTAACAACAGGTGCCCCAAGCAAGCAAACAAGGTAACACAAGACATGAGGATAAATACACATGCTAACGCTTCACATCTAGTTTGGCCCTGAGGCTAAAATGTACCTAATCACATCCGAGTCCCCCCCCCCCAAAAAAACACAATGAACCCACAGTGATACTTTATATTGTCATCTCATCGCCCACGGGGACAGCAAGGGGATTGCATAAGGTCTAACACGTGTCAGGATACATTCCACGAGTAATAAAATGTGGTGCAGAATCCATTGTACATAGACTGACAACAGGTAGGCAATATATTGTATAGTAAACCCTGTATTTTTAAAATATTGTGAAAAGTACATGCATGCTTCAGCTCATATGAAAATAGTGAACTCATTCTCCAATTATGAATCTTTATATGACCAAATAGCACCACCCACTCATAAGAGGGAGGCATCAGCAGGCTTGGGAAAACCTGAAGGTTTAATGTGGTACAATTTTTTTACATTAAAAAAAATGCTTTAAGGTGGAGTAGGAACAGAAAGGAAGGACAGATCGTGAAGCTGAGGCTCCAATACTTTGGCCACCTCATGAGAAGAGAGGACTCCCTGGAAAAGACCCTGATGTTGGGAAAGATGGAGGACACAAGGAGAAGGGGACGACAGAGGACGAGATGGTTGGACGGTGTTCTCGAAGCTACAAACATGACCCTGACCAAACTGCAGGAGGCAGTGGAAGACAGAAGTGCCTGGCGTGCTCTGGTCCATGGGGTCATGAAGAGTCAGACATGACTAAACGACTAAACAACAACAACAACAGGAACATAAAAACTGTTCAGTGAAGACTGAACATGCACAGTGAATACAGAATGTAGTGTGTCTGTTGTGGAGTGGGAGGAGTGGAAAACTGGAAAAGGGAAAGGACTCAAGAACCACAGAGGAAGGAATGGCTAGCCAGCATCCTGAACAGCAACAGTCTACACTGTAGCATTTTTTCTTCAGTGGGACATACTTCTGAATAGACATGGTTAGCACTGCACTGTAAGCTACTAGCTACCATTTCTTGCTCTATAATATACAGAGAACATATATGACCAATTGTTGTACTAGGCATGATCCAACCAAAGTTAAGTAAGTTCTTTTAAATCTATTAATTTGTGTAAATGAGTTAAACATGGTGGGGAGAACAAACTTAAGTGTAGTGCAGGGGAGGGAGTAAACTGGCAGATTGTCTGCCACTATCAAAGTTCTGCCAGCTAACCTCAGTGGTAGTTCTATATTCTCTGTCAAAAGAGAGTAACCCATTGGTAGCAAAGCTTCTATCCAACAGCAGGATATCTTTGTCCTATCCTAATCACCTCCAGCCAATAGAAATGGACATTAGGATTGTACTCTGAGTCTTCCACTTAAATACACAGAGATTAAACGTGCAATTATTTGTCATTTTAGTTAATACACACACACATGCATGCATGCACACACGCACGCACACACACACACATCACTATCACATACACTCACAATAATGTGATATCAGTTTATACTCAGAATTTTCAGTGAAACAAATATTCAGTGTAGCACAAAAGCTAGAGAGCTGTGGGGGGAGAGATTGTTATTAATGTGTGGCTCCTTCTTCTGCTGGCAAAAGAGGAACTTTTGCTGTGGATGCTATAAAATGTTACCATTATTTAACGTTAATAGGATGCCAAAGAAAATGGCTAATAATACATTATACAATTAGATGCCTTTCATATCAGTGCATCTATTAACGTAAAATATATTCAGAGGGGTTTGGATTTGCAATTTTTAGTTAGGATTGCCCATGTGTGAAAACTAAATTATTTATTCTGTTTTTAAGTTCTGGATACATCGGCTTGCAATTATATGCATTATGTTTGAGTGCTTTGTCATGTGTCTCAGATTTGAGAAAATAAAAGCATACATCTTCTTTGTTAATTTTATACAGTGCTTGAAATTTAGAATGCCTCAAAGTAGAACTCCTTTTCCTAAAATAAGGGAACCATCTGTGATAATGAGATACTACACCTCAATCTTTCTTTACCAGCTAGCAGAGATGCCTACTGGTTAGCACTGTTCAACCATTTACTTTTACGTGGTAAGTCAAACACTTCTGTTTAAAACCTTCCAAAGCACCCATTGTCCACTGCTACACTCATGGCTCTGGGCATCAAATGTATAGCCTGGAGATATGCACTGAAATCCAAATGTTAAATATTCACACACACACACAGAGAGAGAGAGAGAGAGAGAGAGAGAGAGAGAGAGAGAGAGAGAGAATCAGAAAAAGAAAAACGGGGGATTGTTTAGACCTTGGAAAACAGCAAAGTTCATTTTCTGCTTGTTTGCACGTGGGATCACATGGGGTCAGTGTGGACCAGTGTGGATAAAAACAATCCTGCCAGATCAAGCCAATGGCCCAGCAGCCTGTTCTCATAGTGGCCAATCAGATACCCACAGGAAACCCACAAGCAGGACCTGAGCGCAAGTGTACTGTCTCCTCCTGTGGTTTCCAAGCACTGGGATTCAGAAGCTTTTTACCTCCAACTGTGGAGGCAGAACATAGTTATCATGGCTAATGGCCAATGATAGCCTTATCCTCTATGGGTTTGTGCAATCCTCTGTTAAAGCAATCCAAGTTGGTGACCATATCCAAGTTGGTGCTAATATCATTATTCTGTTATACAAATCTATGGCGTGACTACATTTGTGATACTGTATACAGTTCTGGTAGCTTCAGCTCAAAAATGGATAATTTGATATCATTAGCAAGCTGGGCCACCTCACTGCTCACCCCTAATTCTAGATCATTTATATGAACAAGTTAAAAAGTGCAGGTTCCGATGGGGACTCCATTTTCCATTTAGAATACTGACCAATGCCAATGGAAATAAAACTCATTCTGAATCCCAAATAAAGCTTTCACATTCTATTAGAAACCTTTATGTTAAAAAAACCCTTCAAATAATCTTTTGCTGTTCCCCCCCCTAACTTGTACATATTTGAATTTCCATCGAGCTAGTCTTCTAAACCCCTTAGATAGACAAAGGAACGTGTATCTATAATGAAAGGCATCTTGAGAGAAAGGAAGACAGACAGACAGAAAGGAAGAAAGAGTCTTTTCCATCCACAATAGTAAACGTTACCATGTCATCTGTGTTTTTGTTCCCTTTCGAAGCGTAAAGAATGCCACAAATACCATGGAAAACTCAGATTCCAGTGTGGTAGGATGGTTATTTGTTCCCAACACCACACAGGATGATATTACATACGTTCCAAATAATATTGTTCTTTTAGAGTATAGCCAGCACTTCTTTTTGCTAGCCAATGTTTCATATAAACCAGAGAACCACAGAAATTAAACGCAAGGGAAATGGTAAGAGTTACCTTGAATTACATTAGTTAGTTCTGCAGATTCCACAGTGAAGCTCTTTGGCTCTGATTCACAAACCAGTTCAGCTGAAGCATGCAAATTTAAATCAACTTCATATCATTATTTAAGTTCAACACAATACAATAATTCTAACTTAACTAGCTTCTGGATAATACAATAATTTAGCACAATTAGCTTCTGGATTAGCATCCATCCTAGTCATTGTGTACTGGACAGTATTACTGACTTTACAGAAGGGACTGTGCTTCCAAGCTTTGTGATGATGGACTACACCCAACTTCTAATGTGTTTTCAGTGTAACTCCCCCCACCCCATGTTACTATTCACTATAGGTTTTGATACTTTCTTCCCTCTTTTCATTATTGACATACATCAAGTGGCTATGATGAAATACCAGCCATGTGTGCTGCCTATAATATGACACCACTCCAGTGAGTAGCTACAACATGAAGTGCAATGACTCCAAAACCTTTTCACATTGTGAAAGTTTCAAATGCATAGTAACCACAACACTGCTGTGAAGTAAATGGCCCAACATGAAAGTGATATGAAAAAGGTATTGTATTTACGGTGAAATGATCCATGTTGTAAACATTCTTTATAAGGATGTGATTGACCAAAATGACTCGGGTTCCTGCTGCTTTTCTTTCTGCTTATTTTTCTGCTTCCATCTCTAGCACAAAAAAATTCTTTACATCATTGGCAAGGCAGGCCCAACCTACTTCTTGCATGTAGTTAACTTCTTAAAATGAACTGTTGATTTGGAACGCTGTAGAGAATGCCTAGTGCATCTTGACAACTAGCAGTTAGATATCTAGCAGAAAGTCATGAGGACTCTGGACATGGCAGAATGCTTCCCATTCGCTTCCATGCTGCCACCATCAGTTCTCTCGCTTACTCTTGTTACACAGCCATGTCCCTGATAACATCTCCTCCTTATTAATTCCCTCATCCTTTCACTCACCACCACCATCCCACACATGGCTCCACTTTATTATATTCCCACACATCTAGGGAACCTTTGTGAAACCACATAGGCCTTTAATTTGGAATCATCTGAAGCACATTTGCTTTTCAACACAGGGCTAATCAAAGACAACAGGTTTGGAAGCCCCTCTGTGTTTCAAGCTCCGGCTGCCAAGAAGCACTGCAGCCCAGGGGAAAAATGTCTTCTCCTGGTTCTGTGGAATTTGAGAGCAAGGTTGGCGGCCAGATTCCTATTGAGCTGAAGCCAAGTTTCAATAGGAGCAAGACAAACTGGAATGGGGACAAAGTACGGACAGAATGAGCAGTGTCAGGAAGAGGCCTATTTAGAAACAATGGCAATAGACACCACCCACCAAATTTCTACATGGAAAATTCTTATTACTATACTGCAAGTCTTTGTATTATAACAACTGCTACTATTTACAAACCACCCTACTTATAGCCCATACTACTGCTGCTACTTGTAGTAGTACTCGTACTACATATAGCCTACAACAATACTACTATAGCTCTCTTCTTCTACCACCACCACCACCACCACTACTACTACTACTTATAGCCCACCTTTCTCCAAATGGTCCCAGGCTGGATTACAAAAATATCAGAATGAACTGCAAAATCAACCAATAACAATATTGACAAAACAGTACCAAGCAGTGGTGCATGTGGGAACTCATCCAAAGATCTCTTTAAAGAAGTGTGTCATGCAAATAAGGTAAACGAGCACTATGTAAATCTGTGAGCAGGTACTTTTTGAGTGAAAATAATTGAGATGTACACTAATGGGAGGACATGATCAGCATATTTTAACAACCACTGGTGTAAGTTGCACTACAGTACCGGCAAGTTTCAGTATCAAAGATGTTCAGTAGTAACTTGGTTTGCAACCGCTTTGGATTACAACTGTTTAGGATTATAGCCACGTCAAACCTGGAAGTGTGTGTTCCTTTTTTTGGATTACAACCCATTTGTTTGGATTACAACCAATTTTTTTGGGAGGACCCATTGGTGAAAGCGCGCCTTAGGTTACAACCTGTTTCGGTTTACAACCGGACCACCGGAACGGATTATGATTGTAAACCAAGGTACCACTGTATATGTATATATTCACCAACTCCTTGACTGGATAACCTCTCTGTGCTTTTATAAACTATGTAGAAGGGCAGTTTCAGTAGATGCACATTCTCACGTCAGTGTAATAGTCTTCCTGCCATATTCATTCATTCTGTCTGTCTGTGTCTCTGTCTTTCTCTCTTTCACACATACACACACAATTTATATTTCATCCTTTATCTAAGGAGTTCAGGGGTAGTTTATTATGGGTTATTTCCATGTACATGAGCCCTTTACAAATAAACATTCAGTGTATCCTACAATCATCTTCTTGATTGGAGTCCTGTTAGGTATCCACATCATTATATCAGTACCAGTTACCGGTACATAAAAACCCTGACTAACTTTATCCCTTCCAGCCTGTGGTAACTCTAATATCTAGATGCTGTTTCTCTAGCATTTTTGATTATCACGACAAAGAGATAAATGATATTGTACTTCAGGTTACTAGGTATTTATGTGGCTCCGCAGAATTCTCTGGAGCACAGAGTTCAGTCCTATGTAGAAGATACTGGCTTTAGACTCTGACATCACCAGTTGAAAGTATCTTTGGTAATATGGCTGGGAAAGAGACACTGGAAATCTACTGTCCTCTAATGTAGACACTAGTAGGTTAGAGGGATCAGTTCCCATGGAAAACGCAGTGTGTTTATGCAGCTTCCATTCATTTCAGTGGGATTTGAGCAGTATAACTTCCTGGAGAATTGTGTCCCCCTTCCCTCCCCCCAAGGAATGGTTTTTAGCTGGTAGTAAAACCAGAATTATAAGGTGAATTGATGCCACTAGATAACTTTAGCAACAAAGAGACTGAGCATTTGTTCAAGCTGTATGTTTGCAGTTTAGAAATGGGCACTCGGCAAAGTTATGAAAATATTCAAAAAGTAAACATATTGCAAATTAATGCAAATTTTATTGGCATTAACAAATATGCAAATTAGCTGCCAATCTTGAGCAGTTGGTCACCTTCCAATGTGGCCCTAAGTGCCAAAAAAGATGAACACAGATTTGAGCCACATTTGCGCAGTATCAGGTCAATACTTCAAATTGTACAGCATGTCTGGTTTTCGAGGGTAATGAGATGTGTATGGATGGGTGTGATAGAGAAGAGGAAGTGAGAGTTGAAGAAAGACTTGACTCTTGCTCTCTGAACAGTTTACTTTTCTCTAGTTTTGTGGAGAAGACGGTAATAAAATTCAATATTCTTTGGAGCCTGAAATTTCTATGTAAAATCCCCTCGTGCACATTAGACTCGAATCCAAGACTTTTCCACAACTATTAACTCAGCCATAGGAGCAGCTACTTGTTCCTAAAATGGATCATTTCAACATTTAGTGCATTTTAAGGCTGACTGGTAAATCCTGTTTTGTTTTGTATTGTTTGCATTCACCAATTATAAAACTGGATTTGCTGACCTCTTGTATTGCTACTTCACTTCTCTCCAAACGCTTGTATAGATCTGATGCAGAAAGAAAGCAACTCTAATTTGATCTCACGAAACAGTCACTCCCAAAGTGAATTATAGCCTGATTGAATTGTCTGTTGTGCTGGGGCCATAGCGCAAGTGCAATGTCATGTGCAATAAAACGTCCAAGGATGTTGCAGTGATGCTGTGATGGGAGGCAGAGCAGTTGCTCAGCAAACTCATGCAAAGTCCTAGCATGTGGCAGATGTGGGTAAAAAAATGGGATCCTCCTTAATGAGGGTCCTGGTTGCGCATGGGCCCCTAAGGCACCCCCGCTGGGAGAGTTGTTGCCAGGTGTGGCCCAAGCCTTAACCATTGGGCCCCAGGGTCATGCCAGGCTGTTTGGACCAATCAGGGCGGTTGGCACGATTCCTGGGGCCTATAAAAGCGGCAGCACGGTGTAACTGGGGAAACTTTCATTGTGCTGCCGAACGCCCGCGCTCCCTCCCTAATTTTAGGTGCTGCTGCTTTGGCCCTGCTTTGGATTGGGTTGCCTGCTTTGGAGCAGGGGCTGGGTAGGATTTTTTTTCCATTTGGCAGATTGGATGTAGCCACTTGGTTTTCGCCTACCCCCTTAGCAATCGTCACAACTGTGTAAGGTTTGGAGGTTAGGCATTGGCTTATTGAAGTGTGTGGGAGCGGAGGTGCAGCCATCACTTGCCCCTCCATGAAGAAGGGTATTCCGCTAAAGGAATCTGGGGGTCCTGGATCTCGTCCGAAGTCCGCTTGAGGGGACTTGGCTTGAGGGGACATGGCTAGGGCCATGCCAGGACCACAGGAACCCTGGGCTGAGCTTCATTGGTCCTCATCGATGTTGCTCCCTCGTTTGGTGTTTACCCTTTCAGACTTCCAGCCAGAGAGGCATCTGTCAGTTATAGTCTGTTGCCAATGCCTAAGCCAACACCGCTCACTTTGCTGTAATCAATAAAGTTGTGGCCTAAATTTTGCCCAATAACTTAAACTAAACTTATGTGTCAGTGTGAAGTTATTTTCAGGGGAAGGGCTTGGGGGCCTCGAAGCGCAAGAGATGCTCTAGGGCAGCAGCACATTATATATCATCTGCTTCACATAATTCAAGCATGTAAAAACACCACTCACAATGCAATGACAACATGTAATTTGATTTGAACCTAGGGATACCTGTCTAAACACATTTTTTGGAAATAAGATACTCTGAAATTTATTGACACTAAGCACAATGTTGAACACTTGTCAGTACAGGCATACATCGGGATAAATACGCTTCAGGGTAAGTATTTTCGGGTTGCGCTCCGCAACGACCCAGAAGTAACGGAGTGTGTTACTTCTGGGTTTCGCTGCTCGTGCATGCGCAGACGGTCAAAATGACGTCACGCACATGCGCGGAAGCAGCGAAATGCGACCCGTGCACACACAGTTGCGTGCTACGTTCTGTTCAGGATGCAAACGGGGCTCCGGAACGGATCCCGTTCGCATCCTGAGGTACCACTGTAATGGACTTGATGAGAGACAATTAACCGAAGTTGAGCCACAATGGAAGTGCTCAGGGCTTCATCTGTGAAAAACATTACTTCTCCTCTACTTCTTTTCTCCTCAACAACCCCCAAACCAGTCAATGTGCAGACACTGATTTGTTTCACTGAGCAAACTGTCTGGCAAAGAGAGAAATATCCCCCTCTTTACGGATCTTCTAGGTATTTCCTGGGACTGGCACCAAGTACTATTTTTTTACCTACGATTAAAATGACCAGATACCAGTGTTTGGAGATAACCCTTTTGCCACTCCACCCCCTCACCTGGCAAACAACATTAAACAGAAAATGAATTCTGACAAGATTACAGTACTGTTGGTGGGTGGTTCTTGAGTCTGGGAATTGGGTGATCATCCTGTTCTAGATGGCAAAGTCTCTTCCTGAAGGAGAAAGAGGGTTCTCCTGGACCTAGCATTTTCATTGGTGGCCCAAATGGGGTTACCCATTTGCTTATTTCCAGCTCAGGCTATCTCTGAACTGAGATACCTTGGCCAAGGTGCAATACACTCTAGTAGCCTCGAACTAGATTGAAGATAGTCTGAAAACTTCAGCAACTGCAAAATGCAGCTACTAGAGTACTGATAGTTCTTTTGGATGTCACATAACACTTATCTTGTAGGATCCACACTGGCTGCCTACATGTTTATGCTGATGGTTTTCCCCATACCCTGGCCATGAGATTGGCAGATGTGGACCTCCTTGCCTTCCTACCAGCAAATGTATCTCACTGTCAGCTGAGGCAGGATGTGAAATGTGGTTTATGTTTAAGCTGCTCTGCCTTTTAGGGTTGTTTTGTATTGTCTTGCTGTTTCATTAACATTTCAGGAAACTATGAGATCATATGATGAAGAGCAATCTATAAATTTGACAATAAGTAACAACAAACAACAAACAGCAGCAGCAGGAGGAAAATAATGATTGTTGAAATAGCTTTGTCTACATCTTCACTGCCCCAGAGGAACTCTGGCCACTCACACTGATATTCTGCTTATGTTAGTAGAAGTAACTATTTTAGGATTTCTATTAGTTAAGCACTACTTGGTAATTTTTTAATTTTATTTTACGACTTATTGTTATAATTATTTTAATTGGAGCTGTTGGAATTTGAAAAAGCAGGTTTAGAAAACAATCTAAATGAGTAGCACCCATCCATTTTGGTATAGGTGTCCACAAATCTTACATACAGTATATGGTAATGGCAGTCTAGTAGGGATTGTAGTCTACACGTAACCCTCACAGTATCTGGGTATGTTGTTTTACCACATGGAAAAACCAGACAAGAGTGTAGTCCAGATTCAAATCAATAGTAGGGCTTATAAATACTTTCACTGTTGTATTATTTTCTTAAAATATTTATTTGTAATGAGATAGTGTTGTTCAGCAAATAATACCGAAGACACAAAAGAAGCAGGATACTTTCATGGCGATTTCATGCAATCCTCTGTGGTGACTTCAACAAACAATATCTGATGGATCTACACACCCAGTCAGATTCAGAGGAATCCAAGTTAGTACAGACCTTCTAGGAGCAAATATTCATTTCCTGGGTTTCCATACTCAATGCACTCCAGCAACTGCCACTGGCATAAACATCTCTCTCCCCCACCCCCCATACAGATAAAACTACTTGCATCCATATCAGGTTATCAGGAGCAGGAGGATCCACAGAACGTAGATATTCCCTTATGCACCCTGGCTTTCTAGAGTAACCCACACCAGGGCCGTCTTTAGTATATGTGCCGCAGGCAGGGGGGGAGGGAAAACTCAAAGTTGTTGAGCTTTTTATGGGAGGGGAAATCGCTCACCTGTAACGACACAGTGGGAAAAAGCTGCTTTTCTGTCATGACTCATTGGTAATATTTGATGCTACGACAGAAAACAGAGCGATGGAGGAAGGGGGGGCGGGGACTTTTGCTCCATTGCTTTTCACTGCCACCGATCGAGAGGGACCAGTGGCAGTACTGCCCACCATAATTTGGCGCCCGGGTACCCCGCACCCCTTGCATCACCTGGTAAAGACGGCCCTGGCCCATACTATGCCTGCATATCTAATTCAATGCATGTGATTCAAGATGATGGCAAGTTTGTGACCATTCAAGAGAACTTCTAGGGAGCAACTTGACAGCTTCTCCAGATTTCACAAACCATGGACACCCCACTCCAAACACTGATGAATGAAAGAAAGAAAAACACTGATGAAAGAAAGAAAGAAAAGCTACTTGCATCCATGGTAGTATTTTGCATTCAGAAGCAACAATACGCAGAGATTGAGAACTCCCAAGGGGACATTTAAATGATGCACACCTAAATTATTTGCAATATGCCTGTGGAGTTGATTGGATGTGCAGAATGACACAATCCATGATGGCACCACCTGTCATATGCACCTATGATGGAATAGCTTGAATACCCCAAGTGATAATGCTTTTCATAATGTGTTTGAAATGTTTGACAGAAACAGCCAAATAAAGAAAACAAAAACAAAAAAGGAAAACAAGTGAAAATGAGATTTATTTTATTTTTTAAATAATGTGAATGTTTTCAGCTCAGCCCCAATGCCAAACACTCTCCTTCTTTGGAGGTTTTTAAGCAGAGGTTGGATGGCCATCTGTCATGGATGCTTTAGCTGAGATTCTTGCATTGCAGGGCAGGGGGTTGGACTAGATGACCCTTGGGGTCCCCCTTTCAACTCTACAATTCTATGATGCCTCTTTCTCCTATCCCAGACAGCCACGAATTCCAGCTAACCACACCACTTGTAGTACCCACAGTTGCTTTCCCCTAAGACGCAGGATAGGGACCATTAACAGCAATTTTACGAAATTTGCTTTTTCATGGAATCTCCTCCTTCACCCATGCAGTGCTAGTAATCTAGCAGAGGGACATACTAAATGCCTAAATCATTGCGAATCACCTACCCTTCCTTATTCCTTAACAATGTTTTATGTAATGATTTAGTCCAGTGAAGTTTTGCCAGTTTCTTAAAAGGAAACTGAAGAAGATGAAAATGTGTGTGTGTGTGTGTGTGTGTGTGTGTACCCAATCACCATAATCAATGATTTCATAAAATTTCTTTTAAAATATGCATGAAGTAGCCTGGGTGCTTAACCAGGGAAATTTGCTCAACGTCTCATGATACATACAACTCATTGGCTATACTAATCTTCA
The DNA here is from genome assembly GCF_964234715.1 of Podarcis melisellensis. Taxonomy (NCBI): domain Eukaryota; kingdom Metazoa; phylum Chordata; class Lepidosauria; order Squamata; family Lacertidae; genus Podarcis; species Podarcis melisellensis. Next base: position 98,854,054 of record NC_138528.1, on the reverse strand, counting down.
TATCGGTTCCCAAAGGATATTGGCGGCTGGCTGGGGAAGAGAGAAGGAAAAACAAATGTAAACTATCAGAGAGGATTTCCCTAGCCCTTTAAAATATATTATTTTCTGTCAATCTTGCTATGTGCTAAAAGCGCTGCAAACTCCATCACGCCCTTGGCCCATTAAGACTGTACCAAGCTGCTTCTCTGGAAGTTGGGAGCCTTTGCAGTGAAGCTTCTTTGCCTCTGCCCACAGAGAGCCTTTGTTAACTGACAAGAGGACTGAAGCGACTGGCTGCCTTTGAAATGGATATGTTGGGTCAGTGAAAACTGCTGGGTGCTTTTCAGTGGGTCTGTATCCCTTCTTCTTCCTCTTCTTCTTCTTTTTTTAAAAAATAGTTTTGAAAAGTAGCTTCTTCTTCTCCTTTTCTCTCTTTTAAAAAAAACAAATCCTGGTTTTAACACCCAACCCATTTCCACTGACCCGATGTGTCAGTTTCAAAGGTAACTTCAGTCCTTAGTTGGAGTTAAAAAGGTAGCAGTGCTGATTCAAGCTCTTCTCCTTTAGACTGATAATGGTAGCTGCCAATCAGATTCAACTCTGGCAGGTTTTCAGAAAAACCTGCGTAGGTTTCATATTGGATTTTTGAAAATGCTGAAAAAAAGGAACATGGGCACTTGCTTGTAAAACATTTTCACTGATCTTGTCTTTTCCTTTCTTCGGCTTGCTGATACAAGAAATAAGAATGAGGTAAAGCATCATTTATCTCATTGGCCTGGGGGATATGCAAAAACAGCCAGCTAATCAGATCTTAGGATAAATGAGACTACTATTTACCACAGTGTTATACCACAAGGGGATGACATATTGTGTGCCAATACATATGGGGTAGCTTCAGACAGTACAACATGGATGAATCCTCTTCATATTTATATGCAAGCAAAGGCCCCAGTGCAATCAGTGGTCCTTAAATGTTCATAATTGGGCACAGGATCACAGCTCTTTGCGACTACTAATAGTGACTAATAATGCCACTAGTGCATTACCTTTAGAAAGGGGATGCAACGCTTATAAATCCAACGCTGAAGGTATGCTAGAATCCATAAAATTTCCAATTACAGAGCTAGAATTTATTGTGCACATATGGAAAATAATACTTGTAAAAGAGAGAGGGGTTTGTGCCTGGTGCTGTCAATACTGTGAAGGATGGGGTGATTATAAAGCAAATTAACAATACTTTTAAATGTGCATTCACTTATCTTTCCAATTAAATCCTTGTTAAACAACTGCACAGACAGTAATGGTACTTCTGCAAAGCATGGATCAAGACAGTTTTATTGTAATTTTTACTTTGTAACAATTAATCAAGTAGTCATTTTCTTTATTATTAAATTATTTAGTTAATAAATATTCTCAACTGGCCAACATATTTGTATTTCACATGCAATTTTTTAATGTTGGAACTTGTATTTGAATGTTGAATTAGATGTAGGACTCACTCAAGAGCCGTTTTATTTCATCACTTATTATTGTGGCAAATAAAATCAACTCCTATTAATGCCAGATGACTGTTTACTTTATAAAAATCTGCCATACTTTAAGGCTATGTTACAGTCTCCCAATTCTAATAACAATATTTTTATTTTTCAGGTAGCAGAGACTTTGCATGTGATGCAGGTAGGAAATATTAATTTTCCCTCAAAAGGTGCATATAGATACTAAAAACGCAGTAATTGACCTATGGGTGGTGTGTTGTATTTTACAGTTAACATGCAAATAAGGACATTCAAAGGTCAAGCTACTCTGCAAATGCCAAACATTTTGTAAACAAAGAGCTTGATATGAGACAATTAAGATCTACCTCATTTTATGCATGAATTGACACTTATTGAACAATGCAGTAAACAGCGATATTGATATTTCTATGGTTTGTGATAACTATACACATATTAGGACAAATTTCAAGTGCTCCAACTGGGTATGACAAATCCACAATACTTTGTATTTGCCCCTGTAAATTTAGTGCTCAAGGGAATTACTTGAACAATTCCCTTGAAAAAAACCAGTTGAATAATAATAATAATAATAATAATAATAATAATAATAATATGATGTCCACCCCACCCATCTGGCTGGGCTTCCCCAGCCACTCTGGGCGGCTTCCAACAGAAGGTTAAAAATACATTAAAACACCAGTCGTTAAAAACTTCCCTAAGCATATGTCTTCATATGTCTTCTAAATGTCATATAGTTGCTTATGTCCTTGACATCTGACGGGAGTGTCTTCCACAGGGTGGGTGCCACTACCAGGAAGGCCCTCTGCCTCGTTCCTTGTAACCTCACTTCTCCATATCTAGTGAGTGTGTGTGCTATATTTGTGGTAAATGTGCACATGTGTTGAGTATATGTGTTGTCTGCATGTGTAGCTTGTGTGCATGTACTTACTCACCGAGAATCCCACCAATGGCATGTGCCCTTGGAGGGATAGAGGATCGTCAATATGGCCCCTGGGTTGAAAATGTTTAGCCACCCCTAAGTAGTATGTGAAGCAATCTTTCCAAAGTTCCCTAGAAACTCATATGTATGTTGTTCCAGAGTTAATAGGTCTAGGAATTATTTAGAATATGGAGTAAGTGGATACATTTGCCACACATCCATTAAAAATCTATAAAGTTAACTTGGGCTCTGGATTGGAAACCTAAACTGAAGTACGAGGAGATGATGTCATCATAATGACGGTTTACACAAAGTTCACAACAAATCATTACAATGGCGGAAATAAGTGAAACAGGGGTGGCTAGATTGTAGCTTTCAGGATGTTGCCACTCCAACTCTCCTCAAATTACAAGGGCATCACTGTTCACTTACAGAAATTACAGCTCCCCTCCGAACTCTTCCAGTTTCCCTTGTATAATAGTGGATAGCCAAAAGGTTCCCTGATAATAATGTTGCCAGTTGTATGGAATCTTTACTCAAATGTACTTAAATCCCACTGTTGAGGAAACAGTGACATCACACTAGCATTAATGTTCATTTTGTTTTGCAATATCTTTCAAAGAAAGAGAGAGGTAAAAAAAATGGGTATTACTGTCTCCAAGAATCCTCACAGCTTTGTGTTACATGAATCAATGTAACTGACAAAGTTTTGAGCTGGGAACTGTGTACCATATTGAAAGATGTTATAATACAGGCCTCTTATGATCAAGATCTTTTCAGCTTTTAATAGGAAAAATAAATCATTGATAAAAGATAATCTTGTCACCTGAAAGAAGAAGTGCAATATCAATGACCTTCTGTACAAACACACCAATACACACACTCTCTCTCTCACACACACACGGATAAAATGTATACAGTACGGCAGTGCTTCTGTTGTCATTGCTGACAAAAGCCTTAAGAACTGGTAATAAAAGATCGAGTAAAAAAGTGCAAGGAAGTGAGCCAATGTGTTTTTTTATATAAAAAAATACCAGAAGACACTTTCTAAAATGTTTAACAATAAAGATGAACAATTGTAATATTTTTGTCCTTTTTCTCCTCCCCTCATCATTCCCTGGTTGCCTTTTATTCATTTTCTGATCATACTGATTATGTTCACAACATAAAGATAGGGGATACTGATAATGCTTAGGTCTGAGGCTCATTCTCTCTTTATCTTAAAAAAAAAACACACAAAAAACTTACAGTACACTATTCTCAAGCTTTCCTGCAATGTTGTGTGGTTCAAGATTCCAGTTGCAATGAAATAAAGACGGTCTAAATTTATGTCTGTTTTGCACTTCACAGAGCAGGGGTTTCAATGAAAGAATCATACATGGTCAAATGGCAGTGTAGAAATGAACAATCAAGTATTTTGCTCATGCAAGGATTGATAGTCTGTTCAATTTGGGGCATTATAAATGGATTTTTTCATGCAGGGTTGGCTAATGCTTATTGCTGAATAATATTAACAGAAGCAACAAAATTTTGCTGAGAAAAAAGTTATATACAAAATAAATATAAAAATATTTTAAAAATCAGAAGTTTCCCTTCTTAAGTACAATGGGGGGGGGGGAGTCGCCAGATCAAATAAAATTATTTTAAAAATGAAAAATCAGTATTAATAATAATACGTACATCTCATTATTGCCAGTAGCCACCATAAACCCACCTTTGCAGAGGCTCTCAGTTTTGCACAAGAGGTAATAAGCCATGTGCTCTACTTTTGATGCCATGTGCATGTCAAGCTTCTGAGCTACAGCTACAATGGAAAAACCTGCCAGCATTAGCAGGTTCTTCATGCCTTTTCCATAGGCCTAGCTCAGAACCAGATGTTTGGCCAAAACTAAACTAGCATTGCTAGTATATCAAACAGTAATATGGGGCTGTAGCTTCTGCGTGTTGTTTGGTGATTCTTTTGATAATTTATCAGAACAGATATAAATTTGAAGCATTAATAGATTTTTGGCAAGAAAATGAAGGTAAAAAAAACAAGAGGTTTAGCACTATGTAGCACTACGTGGGGTGTGTGCTTGCAGAACGAGCTCCGCTTGTGCAATGGGACTCTCACCCATGCACCTGCTAAACCTAGGTGTTCCCCCAATTCTGCCAGAGGAGCTTTAGGTGCGGAGGTGGGAAAGGGGTTATTATGTTTCTGTCAATGCACCTTGTCCAAAACCTGGGATTGGAATGTGTAGGCAAGGCTTTTCCTTTAGTTACAAGCTTTTCTTGACCATCACAACTGAGCTCTCTCTAATCCATCTCTCCACCCCGGTGTTTGTTGCATCACCCCTTCAACTGGAATTCTCTTTTTAAAATTTTCTATTTATGCATTTTCCAAAATTTAATACATACATCTTTCAATTTGCTTCATTCATCTCATTTCTCCAGACTTGCCTGTCCACCCCTCCATGGTTTTCTACACCTTGGTCCCTGTTATACAGCATATCCATCAATACCACTCATTTTGATTCTATACAATATCTGAAGTGTTATTTACTGCTGCTCACATATCTATCCCTACTTGGAAATTTATTTGGTTTTTGTACCTCTTTAAATATTCTCCAAAGTATTCCCACTCTTCCCTCACCTATTTCTCATCATGATTCCTCATCTTAGCTGCGGTGATGGCTAAGATGGCATTCTCTTTTTATGCTACGCTTAGAAACATTTGTTTCCCTTTTGCTCACATTTTTCTGCAGCACTTCATGGTGTCCAAATCACGGAGGTGCCACAAGGCACTTGGGACGGTGGGCCCCCACTTTGACTTGCGTTGCCTCAAGTACAGATTCAGCTTTGCCTTCGACAAGCCGAGAAACCCGCTGCAGTAATCTGTTTTTCCGAAAGACTTCCCCAAATCTACTGCATATTACAAATAGGTACAATTGGGTGTATTTAGCTCTGTTTATTTCTTATTTGTTTTACGGCTAACTACTCAAACTGTAAAGTTAGTGTCTTTTTTTCTAAAATCATTTGCTCAAGAACCGTTTATCTTGTTGCATTTGTAAGCCTCAATACAGTGGTACCTCAGGTTAAGTACTTAATTCGTTCCGGAGGTACGTTCTTAACCTGAAACTGTTCTTAACTTGAAGCACCACTTTAGCTAATGGGGCCTCCTGCTGCTGCTGTGCCGCCGCTGCACGATTTCTGTTCTCATCCTGAAACAAAGTTCTTAACCCGAGGTAATATTTCTGGGTTAGTGGAGTCTGTAACCTGAAGTGTATGTAACCCAAGGTACCACTGTATATAAATAAAATATACAGAGTTATTGATTCACATTCTCTGCATAGATTAGGAAACAAGAGACTTGGTTTATTGGGGATTGTCTCCTTTGACAGCTCTTCTTTTTGAACAACTCTAGTGGGTCCTCACCTTGGAAAGATCACAAGTGCAACCTCTCATTTTCTCATGTCGCAGCAAATTTTTGACCTGCTGCATCACACTCTTGTTCATGGATATCTGCCAGGGGCACCAACGTACGTCCTACGCAATAACACCAACACAGGACAAAAAGGCCATATTTGCAAGCCTCCCTGAAAATTAGTTAGTTGTACACCAAATTGCCGGACTTGTATGAGGAAAGAAGGTGATGGCAAGTGTACATCAATGGATGACTGATCAAGCAGCTTGGTCTCTTCCACAGTTCTTTAAAGCAGAAATGAGAGCAGAGAATGAACATCTGAGACAGTACTTCTGGGAACAGGAAGAAGTGCAGTCTGTCTAGAGCTTGCATGGTGAAATAAGAGCTTTGACTTTTTATTTTTAAGTTGAATGACTTTACTGACTTGGTGGCTTGGGATGGATTTGGCAATTCAGTTTCATACAGAGATGTAGGACTTAGTTCATCCCTGGTGTAATTCAATCAAACTCAAAGTGATGAAATCCTTTGCATACATTTGATGACAAGTTCACAGAAATGTTTTGAGGAGACTTCAATGGAGTTACATTGGGGAAGAATTTGATCCTTTCTGGGATTTCCCCCCGCTAATTTTAAATGTCTTATGGTTGTATTCATAATTTGAGGCTATTCTTTAGAAATAAATGTGCCATATGTATATCAATCTCAAAATTAGGACAAGTCACAGAGCAAGAAAGAACACAGATCACCTAACTAAAATACCAGAAAGAAAATAGCAACAATCAATAATAATATAAGACTCTTCTACAATATTTTGCATATAAAAGTAAATGTTAAGTTAAAAACAAAAACAGTTTCAGGAATATAAAATTTTATATGTGATTACAAATGCCTAGAAGAACGAATGTCCCAGTAGCCAACACTCCTCATTTACTAAGGCCATCACAAGCCTTGGAAAAAAGTAACTCTTTACCTGACACCAAAAAGATGTCAGCATAGTTGCCAGGTGGACCTCACTGCAGAGATTATGCCACAGATGGGAAGCCACAACTGAAAAGGCCCTCTCTCTTGTCATCACCCTACAAGCCTTCCTCAGAGGGGGTTCCTGGATAAGAACCTCAGAAGATCTATGTCTGGACGGATTCATATCGGGAGAGAAGTTCCAGAAGATATTGGGGTCCTGAGCTATTAAAGCTTTATAGCTCAATATGCTCTCTTTTTAAAGGTGAAATGACCATGGACATTTTTCAGAACCACAGTATTAACACATTTCTAATGCACACATTTTATATAACAATCTGGAATATATGACAATCTGGAAGGCATACAACATATCAACAGCATTAAAACTTTTGGGTGGGTTTGTTCATTTGTCTTGCTCCATGCCAATACACCTTTTCCCAGCGGTGCTGGGGTCCAGAGAATGCAGCAAAGTACTGGGCAAGGGTTTGCCCAGTATCTTGTCTGTGTGATGGGCTCATGGGAAAGAGCTGTCCCATGAGCCCTTGCAAGGGGGTGGGGAAAACCAATATAAGGCTGCTTTCCCTGGAGCTCAGAGCCATTCTGCCTGGAGAGCTTCCTACCCACCGTCGGGTTACAACCTTCCCTGAGCAGTTTTGGGTCCGTGGTTGACACAGCCAGGATATTTTTTTCTCAACCTGATTGGCACTTGGTTGGGTTTTCTCCGCCTTTCCCTCAGTGAAATTATGGCCTTCCTTTGTTAGATGGAATAAGGTTGTTTTTTGAGGGCGGAAATGACATTGGGCAGGATCAACATAGTATGGGGAGCCCACATAAGGGGTCTGAGGAGAAGACTGACCATGGCACCCCAAGCCTGGTGTTGGGGTACCTACCTAGTAGGTATCTGTACGCTGGTTGCCCAGTAAGACCTTGCTTGTTTGGCTTGCAGCCGCAAGGTTCAACAATGGATGACCCCAACAGAATGGATTTGGGACAGTCCAAACACGGCAGACCCATTCCATCGACATGGAGTTTGTGGAATGCTGAAGTGATCTTGGCCCCAGCGCCATGCCAACCCTTGTCCGCTGCTGTCGATAAGGATTTAGCCTGATTTTATCCCATCACCATTGTACAGTCTGTTTATTGGTTGCCCTCACGAGTCAAATAATGCACCTTTCTGGGTAATTTAATGTTGGCTTTTGTACCTATTGCATAATTTTAGACTTATTTTTGTAGTATTGCTATTGTGAATGTGAATCAGTGCACATTTCTTACTCTTTCCCTTCCTGTGGCATCATTCCCAAGTGTCTTTGTTTTTCTTCTATTTCATTTTCTTATTCCATATCTCTTTAGACTTGTAGGCCTTCTCTTTTTTATGTCTAATATTTTAGCATAATTTTTGAGCATAAATTTAATGTCACATTATAATTCCTCACTCCTTTTGTTGTCTCTCTCTCCCCCCCCCCCAATTCTTTTACTGGCTTATTTTCTTTTACAGCATGACTGTTGCTCTTCCCCTTCTCTCTTCCAACCCATATTTTGGTTGTTTGCAGTATCTCTGTACACTTCTCTTCTGCAAAATGCCACTCTTCATTCTCTGCCACTAATGTACCACGGCTTCTAAAATCCATTGTATTGTCATTTCAGACAGATAAGTACTAAACAAAACATTACCAGGGTGAAGGAATCACTTACCATGATTGACAACAAATCGCAACTTCTGTATCGTTGCCAGATTGCCGCTGACTCTGTATATTCCATCAACATCCAGACCTGAAAAAGGAAAACATATTTCATATTGGCTTGTGCGAGTATTATACTTAAGATGTCTGTCAAGAAAATATAAATGTCCTAAACTACAGAGAAAATTTTACTTCAGTGAACTATTTGATAAACATTCGGTTGATGAAACAGTCACACGATGTTCTTGTTCTGTTTTATTTGCCTTTCAAGGTGAAAAGTCCCCCCCTTCTTCTAAATCAGTATTTGCCTGAAGGTGAGTGGATTACTGATATACACGTAGCTCCCATTTCTATGAAAACTTCCACATTCAAATAAACAGAAGGGAAGCTCCTTATATTAGGGTTCCAATATTTCAAACAGTGAAAATCCGGACAGAAAAACTATTGAGCTTTATGGACAAAATAACTTTTTAAAAAAGCCATTTTAGAGCTATTTTCATGTAAAAACAGCTGCCATACATCCGGAATACAGCAGTTGCAAACAGTGTCCAGGCAGGAATCACTGAAATGTCCAGGAAAATCCCATAATCCCATATTGGAAGTCTAGCTTTTGGCAGATTTCCATAAAAATAGCTCAAAATGTTTTGTTTTGGGTTGTTTTTGTTTTGTTTTGTTTTGTTTTTGCAAAAAAAGCTCTCAACAACTTTGGGCAAAATGAGAAAACTCCCCAATCAAGTGTGGAATTTCATCTCCACTGAATGATGGAGTTAGAAAAGCTCTATGTACAGATTCCAGCACAGCTGCAGCTCTGCTTTGGAATTTTGCTGTACAACTTATGGCAAACTGTAAGGGCAATACAGAAACAATACTCCTGTATCTCTTAGGTACATTAAGAAATCAGGAGCAGGCAAATGATCATGTGATCCTTCCCTACAATCTCTTCTCAGAGGAAACTTCCTCAGTTGAACTATGATCAGTCAGGGGATACACCAGTAAGCACTGACTTTAACTGTGTTGAATGCTAACCAGGTTCTAAATCAAAACTCACCAGCCAACTTTTTACTTGGTTCCAATCCTAGTTAAACAGGGAACTTCTTTAACTTTAACCTCGGTAAAGCTCAGCGCTGTGCCAACGCATTCTTTAATTTCATTTAAATTATAAAGTGGCAATTTGCTTTGGAGAGGGAAGAGATTTCATTTACAGTACATACATGGACCAAAACTACAAACTCCTCAGATTATTGACTGCAGAGTGGTCTAACTAATTTGACTGGATCTATTCCAGACAATGTGGTTAAATGAATGCATCTGGAGGCATTCAGTATGGCTAAGGGTTAATGAAAGTCTAAAATTAGCAGCTCTCCATAAACCTTTGGTACTGTTAATAAATTGAATATGAGAAACTATACTAATCTGAAGGATAGTGTATCTTGAAGAGCAATCTTGAAGACATGAGTGAAAGTACAGCCAATTAGCATTTTATTTGGACACTCCACAATATGGCAGACTGAGGAAAATGTTGAGAGTACTATACACCAATTACAGTGCACACATGCCATAGACTTTCTTCTTTAAATACTTTGAAAGTCAAGCCAAACCAAACCAATATAAATTGGTGGATTTGGACATCCTTTTTATGACCACATTATCCCAGCTGGATTAGAAACTACTTATTTTGGAAATACATTTAGGCCAAGTGTGTGTGTGTGCGCACGCATTAAAAAAAAAAAAGATGTTCTGCCTTTCACATTATTCTGTTCTGAGCTTCTGAACAGTTTTCAAAGAAAACAACTTCAACTTCTAAGAGCACCTTTATCAAGAACAAAAACATCCTCATTCTACTGTCAGTATTTCTTCATGGTAGGTTTCAAATGCTTGTCGGGGTAGTGGAGAGAGCGGAAGAGAGAGAGATAAAACAAATGTATTTTCAAAGGTTTTTAACACTTTATTTGGGGATAGCATTAACTTTTAGTGGCAAAGAACATTCTGGAATAACGCATATTCACTGCAATAAAATCCGACTCCTACTTTAGTATATGCTGACCGTCTTATGTTTCAAAATGGTGTTTATCATTGAGACAGATCATTGGCTTCCCCCAAGAGAATATCAATATTTCTCCCTCCCTGTTCTGTTTTAAGGAGCTTAGAATAGGATGGACACCAAACCAGGAATCATAATACAAACGGTGTTCAGAAACTCAGTCAAGGAAAATGCAGCTGTTGTAGCTCATTCCCACCATAAATCTTATAAGCTTTCCAGCTTATATCAAGGATAGGAATTAATTTTCTTTTCTTTTCAGAATGTGTGTGTGTGTGTGTGTGTGTGTGTGTGTATAAAGCAATTGCTTTTAAAAATGTTGTTGGGTTTGGGTCACAGTTTTCACACCTTATACATATAGTTAAACATTTCCACTTTAATCGAGACACTTCAGCTGAAACACTTCTACATGCCTCATGTGGAACCCATGCCTGCTGCAGTGGATTATGGGTTATATTGCAGGAAGTGTAATATAAATTAACAAGTTTATGATGAAGAACATAACATTCTACTAAGCCCATTGGGCCTCCTCCCGCTGTGACATGACATCACATGTGTACGATGACGCGCGCACACACCCTGTTGGGCAGAAGCCACTGTGTGTGCCAGCAGGGAACACATTGGTGAAGCAACACCCAATAGAATTCAACCTTCCTGCTCTCTGCAGTGCAGTTGAGAAGGGGGGGGGCAGATGAAGCACCTCCTTCTCATATCTCCTCCTGACCACATAGGGTTTTAAAAGCTCCAATTAAACAGTAGTCCCACCCCATGATTGATTCGGGACTGGATCTGGGTCAGGTGTTCCCCAGGTATGGTCAGGACCCTGGATCAAGTGGGGGGGGGGACTCAGCAGTTTTTACTTTCTGAAAATTCCTGAGCATTGCCATGCACTTTCAGCTAGTAAGAATATAGAGTTGTTACAGACCCTATTCCTTTTAAATAAGGCTGTCCCTAATCTTGTAGCTTGAATAGCTATATATTTTGATCCTCAGTGTACAGATAAGTCACATCATTTTCTTTGATCCTCTCCACACTGCTTGATGTCTGAATGTTTGCTTAGCTATCAGTGAACAAGGAATAAGGACGGCCATCCAGAAAGTAGAATTTAAACAGTACACTGCTCATCAGCATGCAGACTTACACTTAAAATATACAAATCAACTTTGCCTATGTCTTAATTTAACTTCTGCTATGTACCACTGCTTCCGCAAAGCGAGTTTTCAGTTGAATCAAAAAGAACATTAGCAATAGTGGTGTCAGCAAGACTTCTATTGAAGGTTTATTGTGACAAACTACAAAACATACACTTTGAAGCTTTTTAAAAAATGTTAGATTGTGCCATGAAAGTGCCATCATTCTTGAGGCGTTTTCACTATAAATGAGCAGTTGCCCCTGATAAATATATGTGCTATGTTTTATAGTTAGGGGAGTTTGTTTCTTGGGTTTTTATTTCTCTTCTCTACCCCGCTCCCCAATTTTTGTAGCCAAACAAAATGACCTCATTGTTTCCCACTCTATTTTCTTTTAAACATTAGCTGGGATGATTGAGATTCAGGAATGTGGGAAAATGGATTCCCAAGCCATGTCTATCCCTTCTAATTCTGAGCTGTAATTTTTGGCTTGGCTTGAATCACAGTCATCACATTTCAGTATGAATCTCACTGTAAAGTGATCTTTCTCAAACATTTCTTTCACTCATCTTGGGATCAGAAACAAAGCAATCCTACTCTTTCAACAAAACCTTTAAAATTTTCTTTCTTTCTTTCTTTTAGCAAAAGGAGACAAAAAAAGCAACCCGAATTTCCTTTAGGATATGTAGAGGTGTGTGCATGTTTTTAAAAAGGAAACATCCACAGTTTGATTACAAATCTTGTCATCTATATGTCAGATGTTACAGCGAATTTATCTGCTTTGTCTGAGGTCCACACAGCAGAAAAATTGGATGTTCATACACACTGCTGAAGACAAGTTCTATGGTGTGACAAAAAAGACAAGATTCTTTAAAAAAAATCTACTGTTATTAATGAAAAATATTTATCACCTAATTTATTTCCATTTTCTTTTTAAATTACCAAGTGTTATGATGAAGGAAGGACATAACATTCTACTGAGCCTAAACAAAAAGTATAAATGATAGCAATTTGATAGAGCAGGAATGGCAATTTGAATTTAAGACAATTTTTTGTTTTTCTTTTACTTTATAGTGTATATTAACATAACAAGGATCCAGGCTTAATCCCTTTTGAGATAATGCTTTAATGGCAAAATTATGTCCTCAAGACACTAACAAATCATTGAACACTTTGGTACGACGCTAGTATGTCCTTGCATGGCCAAGTCCACCGTAATCTAACAAAAAACAAGTATGCGTCTATGGTTCCACTTTAGGATGTATAAAGACAGGAGTGCAGATTCTTCAACATTATAGAATTGGTCAATGTGCTCCATGTACATCAGCCCACTGAGCTGTTTTGCAAACAGTCAAAAAGACATGAGAAACACAACCACTGTTATGCCTACGAACACAACTAGTTGACAAAACCAACCATGCCCATGAAAATAGGAACACCCTTGCTTATTTTTAACACACCAAGGACCTGCAGCCCGCTTCTGTTATTACCACTGGCATGGAGAGCTTTTCAACCACCAAACTGCTCTTAGAAGCACAGCTAAGGAGGTACAAGCCCATAGCTTTGGGGCAAGACAGTGCATGCAGCCAGTCTTCACATGCACAAAGCCAGCAGTTGCGGATTTCCTGGGCTGCCTGCTTGGGTTGGCAGGCTTTCAAGCCACCCGTCCATTTGAATTCTGGCTGGGCTGAATAGGTGGGGCTGGTGAGCAGAACAGAGAGGAGCAGGCTTCACTCCAGTCCACCTCCAGCCTATAAAGGCTAGCTGCACCCAACCCTAGGGGCTGTAGTTGGCCAAATAACATCCCTCTCTTCCCACCTGATTCAGTAATGCTATGGGTTTTGTATGTTAACCTTTTCCTTTCTAGGGCACTGCATTTATTGGCTTTGCTGTAGTTCTATAATGGTTGCTGTTTTCGAAGCTGGGAAGGAATTTGCCTGCAAACAGATTGGCCCCGCTTGCAGGTTTTGCCTTCCCCATGGCAATAGTCACAGCTTTGGCAGTCAAGGCAATGGGTGGAACCCTTTTAGTCTAACATTATGTGGGGGGTAAAGTGGTGCACCACCCACATCTTTGAACAGTGCAGGAACTGGACCCCATTAGAGGAGTCAGTCGTCTGTCCAAAAGCCAAGGCATGTGGCAGAGGGGCCATAGTAGCTTGGGAAGACCATCCATGTAGACCTGTGTCTCATGGAGGACCTATTAATCCTAGGCTTGACCCTGTCATGTCATGTGTCAGCCCTCCACTAGGGGGCTGAGAGGGATGATATACACCCAATGTCTAAGCCAAATCAAACCTACATCTGGAATCAAAGCTGTGGCCATTTTTTTAAATCTCAGAATGTTGCCCTGTCCAGTTTGTTTATCTTCATATCTTAGGCCTTGCTCCCCGGGGAGGAGTCACTGTGAGTGGGTGCATGTGGGGTTTTTTTTTTTACTTTTAGTTTTGGCTTTCAGCAAATCTTGCAACAAACAATACAGTTTTGTAAAAAACCAGTGCAATGAACTCTTTGCTGTTTTCTGCCACCCAATCTCTAATTGTACTCTTGCAAAGCTTAGCTTGGACTCAGCTCTAGCAAGAAGCGTGGCTTTAATCTCATATCTTAGTTCTTGCAGAAAGTTTTCCTCTTCGTTGACAATATGATTATTTAGAAATCCTCAGTGAAGAAAGTAATACTGCTCAGTTGCTAAGCCAAAAGATAGCAACAAACTGAAGCAGTGGGCAAGATTCAGAGCGACTGGGATACCAATCAATTTTAACAGTGGCAATCTAATTTCCAAAGAGGTAATGTTGACAGGTCTACAGTGAGGTCACTGAGTGTGTTATAGTAACATCTGGCCTTCCACTGAAAAACCAACTGTTAGCCATTGTAGATCCTATGAGGGAGGAAATGATTAACCTCTACAGAGGCCTTTCTGAATGATACTCAAGAGTCTCTAGAGTGTATTATAATAATCCATTGCTGAAGTTACAACAGCATGGGTAAAAATAGTTAAATCATTGAGGGGTTTTTTAAAAAAATCTAAATTTCTGACCACACACAGATTGAAACCAGGCATACCTCAGACAGGAGTGAGATATAACCACTAGCTGGGGATTTGTTGTGTGCCAGCTGAGAGGAGCTTAATACCTTTGACAGTGAAAAGGACATGTTAAGGTTCCTTCAGTTACAGTTGTGCCTGTTTCCCTATGAAAATCACACAGCTCAGCAGTAAAGCACAGCTGACTGATATTTATTGCAAAAGCAGGAGAATAAATCTCTCCTCTTACTTCTTCTGTCACAGATTAATGCCCTGAAAGAGTTAAGCAACATTTAAAAATGCCAGATTATATCTCTCATGGAGGAATATTTTCCATGTATGTGTCTCTGTAATCCATTTACCTCTTTACAGATCCTCAAGCCCACCAGAGTGTTGCCGAGGTCCACATGATACCCCTGAGTGCTGCGTTTTGTACTTGGATCTCTGATTTAACTGGAAGAAGTTTGAAAGCACATGTAGCTTGACAACTCCCTGCTGGCTACACAACTGAAGGAGTGCAAACCATTCTAGTAAAAGCCAGCTGTAACATATTCTCATTTGTATGGCTTAAGAGCTGCATCTTCCAGACAGTAGCACACAAAGAGGGCATTTTCAATGAACGCCAGAATTCTCCATGAGAACCTCCCTAGTTCTCTTAGAATGGCAACGATGCCCACCTGAGAGGTGCCAGAACTGAGTTCCTGTGAGTCCCCCTGAAAAAAAGCCCTGGAAGAAGTGAAGGGACAGTTTTATGAAGTCCCAATAACGTGGTTTGCACATCATGCTAAGCCAGGCTATAGCTTAGTGGAACTTCAGATAGCATACCTTTAAGGTTGATGTGTGTGTTCAAAGGCATACATACAAAAGTTCCAGTTACAGATAGGTAGCCGTGTTGGTCTGCCATAGTCAAAACAAAAAAAAAAAATCCTTCCAGTAGCACCTTAAAGACCAACTAAGTTAGTTCTTGGTATGAGCTTTCGTGTGCATGCACGAGTGTATCTGAAGAAGTGTGATGCACACGAAAGCTCATACCAAGAACTAACTTAGTTGGTCTTTAAGGTGCTACTGGAAGGAATTTTTACATACAAAAGGATACTCAAATAGGAAGTTGAAGCCAGTCTATGGGTGTTTTAGGATAATTTTCATATAAATGGAAATTTGAAAGAGGTGATTAAAGTACAATACATGTAAATCAGCAGTGATTTTACACATAAGCCCCTCCTTCCCAAAACTAATTTGAAAACCCTGTGAGTTAAATAGAACAGGGCACAGTCTTTGAAACTGCTCTAGCTATTGGATGAAGGAGTTGTAGGTTTTTGTTCCTATTGCAATGAGCTTCCTGAAAACATTGGCTGCTTGGTATCATGATGTGATAATGTGCAATAGTTACACTGCTAATGCAAAGGACCTAATAAAAAATGATGTGATCTGCTATTAGGAATGACTGGATGTGAAGAGGAATGACTTTTGAGGCAGTGATTCTGAGATAAATGTTTCATCCACCATGTCTCAACATCCACAGAAATACACTTAGTTGGCACCAAGGAAAAAGATTGTTAGTGGCTACACCCAAATGCTGGAACTCCTTGATGTGGGAGACCCACCTCACCATCTCTGTAGGAGGGTCAAACTTATTTTGGAGATTTTAGGTCATGAATGACCGGCTTTTTAGGTGGTATTAATTGCTATGACTAAATGATTGTTTTATTGTGTTAGTATTTAAAAAATCTATTTTCCCTGCTGTTTTGAAATTTTATGGCTGCTTTGATATATTTATTGTAGTCGGACTTTTAGAAATTGTTAAAATACTGTCTAAACATGTGTTGTTATCTGCCTTTGGCTTGCTGAGGTATAAATGGTTTAAATGAATATGTTATATGAATGGCAGGGGATGAGTGCTTTGCCTTTGTTAATGAGGTTATATGAATAGTTCATGTGACTACGTTGTGAACAGTAAGGAGTACAGACCAAAAAAAGTAGCTGTTGATGAATATTTGTGGGTATCCACTTCTGTATCTGAAACACACTTGATAATCCAGTGTTAAAGCAAAAAAACAGATCACATACCAATTGAGAAATATATAGACATAGGTGTAAGGTTTTGAAAGAACATTTCAGCTGCCAAATTATGTGCCGAAGCATAGCTCGAAGCAATAACAAAAGTTAGAGAACCCTGAAGTAATTTGTGCTGGGAGAATTTTTGTTCTAGTGGCTTCTTTGGGCAGCTCTTTAGGAAACACGTTTCTTTCAACTTTGAGTCATTTCAGAGCAAGCTTATTTTCCACTGAGGTCAATGGGACTAAGATGTCTATGTACAAGCCAACATTCACAAACACATACCGTTCAGTTTCAAAGTTTTTGCATCTTAAGTATATAGAAGTCTTAGATTCCGATTTGCTACTCTTTCCTCAATTGCGTTGACAATTATCCAAGTTAATGTAAAGGCTTCTGCAGTGCAAAAATGACACATAAGCTTCCTCTTACTATACCATGCAAGTCTCCTCAGAGGTGCCACTGCAGCTCCAATGCTAGTAGAATGTATAATGAAGGTCTATTATGTTATAGAACATCTTATCAGTTTAAAGAAACCCCCTTCAAACAACATCAACAGAAGTAATAAGAGACACAAATTACATCTTTCTCTTCTGTGCCATTTTGGTGTGATTTTATTTCACCAGTGAAAGAAACAGAATATCTGTATAACAAAGAGTGGGCAAAGCTACATACAGATTTCTCATTCCAGCATCAAATGAGGCTTGTGGATGAATCCTGGAGTGCTTGGTTTTATGTGACCCAATGATGTGGCTGTGGTCATACATATTTCATCAGACTATTTCTAGACTGCAGATGTGGTTGCCACTAAAGGCTATATGCACATGGAAGTGGATGAATGAGTCTGGTGGGGATTTATAATGGGTAGGTAGATGTGGATGATACCATGGACCTCTGTTCTTGCCATCCATAGAGTACACAACCCTAGAAATATTTATTGTATACTCCAGAAATTGCCTTGAAACTTAACTCATGAGTAGGGGTAGACCAATCTATCAATTTCCGTTTCACATTTTTCCATTTTTAAATTCAGTTCCCCACATTAGATACTTGCAATTTTCCTCATTAAATTATAGTCATCTCTGTATGCAGTTTTGACTAATATACATGATTTTGCAAGAAAGTTCTCCATACAAAATGCATTTCTTGGTGTTATATTCACTGCATTTATATGCATTTTAATACACATTCCCCCCCCCACACACCTGCATTTTTGTACTGGTTGGAGAACTGCACCACAAAATTCAGTACAAATTTGCAGGGCAAGTTCAGTTCACTTTGCATATTGGTTCAATGAATGTGGATTAGGCCATTTATCATCAAAATGAATTTCTTGCCCATCCCTACCTGTGAGACCCAGCACTTTGCTGCTACAGGGATAAAGTTAAAACGAACAAATGAAACCCGTCCATGGAAGACAGATTTTGGTAGGTGGAGAACCTGCTACACTGTCCTCCTTTATAGTTGCTCTCCTTAAATAACGGGCTTGCCATAGAGAGCATCAAATCCAGATGTCAAAATTACACAACAGCATTATTATTACGTACAGATCCCACTAACCAAACACAATGCATACTCAGTAAACTGTTTGGAAGATGCACAACAGGTCGACAATTTCCATTGATTCCTATGGGATAATTTCTAATGCATTCCTGACCGTGGTATTTGGGCCCAAAATGATGGGGGCGGGGAGAGAACCTTCTGAAACCTTGCAAAAGGCAACAGGCAAAAAATGCTCTTATTTGTCTCATCTCTCCCACTCACCATGCCTTCTGGTGAAACAGCTGTCATGGACCAGCAAAACCCAAAAAGTAAGGCTTGTTTAAGGCTGTTTGTTTACAATACCACACACAGACTTTTTTTTTGTATAACAAATGTTTGGACAGTGGGACCTGTGTGTACTTGTTGAATTTATATCCCAACCTTCCTTCCAAAGGAGCCCAGGGTGGCAAACACATCCATAATTAAAACACAAAACAACTAAAGCAGTTAAAATGTTCTATAAAAAATCACAATTAAAAGCAATTTCAACTTAAACCATTATTTCATCCAGTACTCTCATGGCTGCCAGCCACCCAATGCCTGGAGAAACAGGAATGTTTTGCAATTTGCATTGAAAGTTAATAATGAAGGAAGCTGACACACCCCACTAGGGAGGGCATTCCGCAAACGGAAAACAACCACTGAAAAGGCCATGGGACCACAGTGCTACTGTTAATCCTAGGAGAAAGGATTTTATTGGTACCAGTGAAAGATTCCCTGCTGAGATAAACAACAGC
Organism: Podarcis melisellensis; assembly: GCF_964234715.1. NCBI lineage: Eukaryota > Metazoa > Chordata > Lepidosauria > Squamata > Lacertidae > Podarcis > Podarcis melisellensis. Next base: position 98,835,077 of record NC_138528.1, on the reverse strand, counting down.
TTGTGGGGAGCAATTTTGGAAGGGACTGGTGCTCAGGGGGAGGGGTTAACCCACAGATCATGGCCCCCATCTTGTTCAGGGCTCCCTGCTGCTATTATTGCTAAAAGAAGAAAACAATAGATGTGTTAAATTGAATCTCATCTTTAATGTCACATCTGTTTGAGGCAGAATTAAATGAATTTTGTGAGCAATCGTGAACAATTATTACAACATGGCACAAGGCCTATATCATTTTTACCTGTAACAACTTAGGTTCCATGTTATGCTGCTGGTTAACACTGAAAGTATTTTTTAACTCTGCTGTTGGCTCTCTCTCACTGGAGGGTGTGCAAAGCCCAGCATTTTTAATCTAGATGCCCAGCCGATTCTTTTGTTAAAGCGTGTTCTCCTTCAGGGAGAGCACGTGTTGCGGTGGGGTCAACTGAGCCACCCCTTTGTTGCTGGGTTAGTTCTCCAAGATGGCCAGGGGGCATTGATTGGATTGCCGAGTTGCTGGGGCAAAAGTTATGTTGCAATTTTGGTGGGAGGGGTAAAAGGTTTAAATACTCTGCACGCAGCCTTGTACTTTCTCTTTTGCTGCGTGCAACGGATCACCCGCCCACCCACCCTAGAATAAGGGGTTTGTTGCGTTGACCTTGCTATGCCTGTCATGGGGTCGTCTGCCTTTGAGCAGGGGCCTGGTAGGAATTTTTCCACCTGGCAAATTGGCTGGCTGGGTGGTGTTTGCCTACTGCGTAGCAAATCGTCACAACTTGTAAGGTTGTGGTTAGGCATTGGTTATAAATCTGGTGGAGGAGGGGTTAGGATAGGCTGGGCCTACCCCTCCATGGAGGGGTTCAGGATAGGCTGGGCCTGCCCCTCCATGGTTGCTGCGGAAAGGGAATTCCGTTAAAGGAATCCTGGGGCTTGCCATCTTTTCGTCCAATCCCTGGAATGGGACTAGAGCCGACAAGCCTTCGGGGAGCAGGCGGGTGAGAGTTGAGGGTCTGTGTCTCAGCTCCAATTCTTCCCCGACTTGCTTTCCCCCGCACTGTCTTTCGGTGGTGCCCGGAAGTCAGTTCTGTCCCCAGGCGGGGGGGCAGATAGTCTTAACCAATGCCTAAACAACCACTCACAGTTTGTATTTTAATAAAGTTGTGGCCAAAATCATGCCAAAAATCTTAAACAAAAATTACGTGTCCGTTGTGAGTTATTTTGGGGGGTGGATTGGGGACCTCAACACGCAATTACCTACACATGGGTCAGTTCTATTTTCCACTCCCAGAGTTGGGTTAGATTCTGCTCATGAACCATAAGCTAGTAACTTCAGAGGCCTGCTTAATATTTAGTCAGGGTATTAACCAGTAAATGGTTTTAGCCTTAGTTTTTCAAGGAAACATTTATACATAAGTAGATGTATGCTGTGAGATTCACAATGTACACATTGTGGCACACATTGTGGATGTTTGTAACTGGTATTGCAAACAATATTTGTCTCTTTTTGAATATTGCGTATTTAATCTACATGGTTACCAACAGGCTTGTTTTAAATGTGAAAGAAAAGAAAAGAAAGAAAGAAAGAAAGACCAGTGGAGTTAAACGTCTCCCTTCTGCAATGCCAGCAAAGCACTGGAGTGTTCCCAGGTATGAACTTAGTCCTGTCACAGCAAATGTTACTGTGCTGAACAGGCAGTAACGACTTGTTTTTACTGGCAAGGCTTAGCATATTAATGCTTTCTTTTACTAGCATGAAATACATTTCTCTGGAACGAATTAGTCAATGAGGCAGGTATCAGGTAACTATGACAAAGATGGCAACTGCCTCAACGGCTTTTCCTGTAGTCCTCTTATTATTATTTTCTTAACATAGCTTACATTCTACTCTTCATAAATTTCAAATTATACCTCCATAATATGTTGTTTTCTTCTTTCCTTTTCTGTTTCCCCTCTAATTTGTACATTACGCCCTTTTTGACGTTTCCTCCTGATGCTTCTTGATTTTTTTAAAAAAAACTGACGCAGAGTGTGGCTTTTTCACAGACACAGAGGCCCCAGAGAAAATATCCCTCTGAGCCAATTGTAACTTGGACCTTGCACAAAACTATTAGCTGGCTTTTGCTCTGAGAAAGGTGGCTATAGCGGGATTAAATGAGTCAGAAGACAGAACTCCTAGAGAAATCACTGCCAAGACATTTGCACTGCATTCATTTGCTCCTAATTTCTACTCAGAAGTTGCAAAGATCTTTTTATATCACAAACTTCCAAGTCAAAATTGCTTGGAATGTGCTTAGCCAATTCTCGTTTGTATTCATCAGAGCAATAAAGTCAATGGCTGATAAGAAATATATTTCTCTCCCCCCCCCCAAATGTTCCTTGAAAAAGTGAGCTATCTACTGAATAGCTGAAGGTCTTTCTAAAATAGCATGCATTTTCTATCATTTTTGTTTTGCTCCTCTTCCTTTTACACACATACAAAAACAAGGAGCAGAAATCTTCTTGGAACAAGACAGAATCATAAAAGACTTCAAGGATCTCATCAAAAGTTAAACAGTACAAAATGCACATTTTTCATGAAGTATTAGCTTTTAGTGCATGCCTGGATCCAAGTATAATAGATTATCCCCAAGTGGGAAAGAATGTATGCTACAAAATTAGCAGAACTAAGAGCTCAGATCATCTCACAGAGCAACATGATCTCTAGACTTTCAGGGCACTGTTCTAGAAGGTAACTGGAAACACTATATAAAGTTGAAGGCATGGGAAAAGAAACAAATGTTAGTGAAAGTGTTGCTAAAAAGCAATAGTAAAAGATAAGAAGTTAGCAAATTAACTTGTAAAAAGCCCCATATCTGTATATATTCCAAATTTATGGATAAAGTCATGTGTTTAGAATGAAAAGGGTTGTGTGGAGGAGAAAATGTTCCAAAAATAAGCAGAGAGTGGTAGCTCACACAATGCACCATGCCCTTCTTGAGAACAATCTCTTAGAGACACAGTAAACTATTCAGACACTGGAAATTAAGGGGTGCAATCAGGGATGGTACTGCTGGAACAGAAGTGATGGGATGGCACCACAAGCACTGGGATTCTAAGCTGAAGATTTCAGCCTTTCGGTCATTATTTTATTCCCCTTCAATAACACCTGGTTGCTAGATTATTATTTTTTCTAGGTGAGCAATCCTGAACATGGATTCTCGTATTTGTCTTCTAGCCCATATATTTAAATTAATTGAAAACATAGGTGCCTACCATTCTGTAAACAATATTACTTTATTGTAAAATATTTCACTTTACAGTTGAATTGCTTTTTGGGCTGTGGCACCACACTGCCACAAACAGGCTCTGGAAATAGTGCAATAAAACGAACAAAAATTGAGACATTGTGACACCTGTTGTAATATGGATGCCTAACACTACTGACGCTTGGAAAGCAAGTAGCGGCTACCATTTTAAGTGACATTAACAGTTTCTGTTGTATAGTAACTGATATCGTAAAAAAAAAGGATGAAAAGCTAGCCAGTGACAGCAGTTCCACACATTAGTGTAATCAAATGATATCTACAGTCATCACAAGATAGCGTGTCAAGCCACTGTGAAGGAGACAGAGAACTTATAGGTTAAAGTACCTGGAAGACAGGAAGTCCGAGGAGTCTTTTATAGGATCAGAGAGAAAAAAAATACTTGCCTTAGGGCAGCACTAAATTTATAAGAGGCATTGAATTATGTGGAAAGCAGTGTAAAATATGATTTACTGAAAAATCTTCAGACAGCTAGAAAATTTGTCATTTGGGGGAGCAGTATCTTCCTTTCTTCCACTCTTTCATGATTTAAAGGTGACATTACTACACTAGCTTTAGTTTCCAGTTTATGGAAAGGACACTTTTGTAAATTAGACACCTAGTCCTCTCAGGGACATATTAAAGGACTGTGACATAATTTACCCTGCTGATGTAAGACTCCTAGTCTATACAGAAAAATGCAGCCTCACCTCCACCAACCTTACACCTGAAATCTATCACAGTACTGCATGGTTATTTTGTTCCTCATACTATTTCTGACATTTCTCCATACAGCCATTTCTCTCCTAGATCAAGTGATATGTTACAGAATTCACTGGGGAATTTCAAAAAGATCCCTAGGTACAAATCAGGGACAGAGTTCTTTGGTGGAAAGGTTTCAAATCACAACAATATAACATAATATGGATGGACAGCATAATTTGTCTGGAGTCCTCTAATCAGATTAAGGCACCAATCATACATAACTCAATTTACCTTGGAGTAAGCCCCACTGTATTCAGAAGTACTGACTCGAGTAGACATTCTTAGGATTGGACAGTTCAACTGTTAATCCAGTCATGTTGAAACTTCATTAATATGTTCTTTTTCATCTTCTCATATGACCACTTTGTTTAAGAATTATCTATAAATATCTGCTGGGGGAAAGGGCCATATTTTTTCCTTTGGATATTTATAGCGGAGGTATAAAACCTGATGGCATGGGCCTCCGACGTTTGCTTCTACAAAAGCAATTTCTCCCACTTCCACCATCAGATACCCACTTTCCCCAGAGCCCTTGGAAAATCTGCTCTGGAGAGCCGACAGGGCCTCTGGGATTGGGGGAAGAGTGCAGGATGAAGTGATAGTTGGCAAAAGTAATCTCTCCCTTTATATCAACAGGATCCTCTGCTCAAACAAAAACTTTCCATGGACGTAAGACGACCTTCTGGTTGCAGAATGCCAAGTTTGGATCCATGTCAATTTATTTATTTACGATGCATTTTATAATCAGATAAATGTTTGTACCTTGTACTTTCAGAGACAGTTTGTGTTAAAAGTAAAAAGAGAATGTTGAAAATGATTAAATAACTGCTAATTAAAATTTGTAATGCCAAAGAATAGTGATGAGAGTTTCTTGGAAATGGTGAGTCTCACCATTAGCAGGTCTTCCTGTTGACACACACTATTGACAGCATCGCTGCCCATGAGACAGATCTTTTGACACCACTGCCTCATACGATGGAAGTGCAGCATTTGAGAATATAATACAAGTCTTTTAGCATCGGGCTTTCAGAATTGTGGTGATGTTATGCTAGACGTTCTGAGACTCAGGATGAAGACAGACACTGACTTTTGAAAGAGGTGAAAGTGGTTTGAAAGTGGCTTCACTTTCCCTGATGCATACACATATTTCTTTGTACCATTGTCACAGCTGGTCAGACAGATTCTGCATGTTTATGAAACAATACTGCAAAACCTATTTACCAGGAGTGACTGTACATATCACAAGCAGCAGCACCTTTTTCAAACCGCCTTCAATTCTCTTATACACTATTGTCTGTTCCCAGCCTAAAAGACACAAAAGTTAAGCACTCCAAATCGCCTATAACATTTTTTTTGGGGGGGGGGGGGAGGATGGAAGAAGAAACTGAGATTTAATTTTTCTCATGTTTAAAGGTGATACAAAAGAATACTTATATAAGCTCTCATCTTCTGCTCCGTATGACGTGATTAGTTCAGAGCACAGTAGATAACATATTAGACTACCGCCACAGGAGATAACAAAAGGAAATACTTAAGGTACCATAATAATCTTAGCCCCCTTTTTTCCAGGTCACTGTAATCTACCCAAAGATAACTAATTGCACAAAGTAAACATTCCTCTCCAACCACAAAAGGAACCCATTACACAAACATATAATTCACAGTCATTTTTAGTGGGCTGTAAACAGTTTGGAATGAGCATAAAATGGGACAAAAATCAAAGTGAGCATTTTGAAATGAAAAAGGGTTTGCTACAAAAGGTCAGTCCCTCTGCTTGGCAAACTATGCAGAAAAGCCTGGGAAAATGTTGAACACACAAGCAGTAAGGGGATTTTAAAGCCAACAGCCTCCTTGTTTCTTTAAACAGACATCGGAACCTATAACTGGATGCTGTCAAACAAATGACAGCAAAAAAATAGAACAGCTGCTAAGAAGGAAAGTTGAGAGATAAAAGTTTTTAAAGCTAGGGACCTTCTCTGAAGTGGACTAAAGGTCTTTCTTAAATCTTTATACAGCGTTACAGATCTCAGGGTGACTTTCTGGCACGGAGTCAAATATGCAATTTTGTATATAATTCCTGCCATAGCATCTTGTGCTTGAGAAAGGAAATCAGCAGTGTAGCAATGTCCAATGATTAATAAATCTTTCATGCCTGCAAACATAGACAGCAATGATTTGGGAATAGAAGGCAACATGGAGTGTCATTAGCTTTCATTAGAGGGATCCCAAGTTAAATGAAATGGTATCATTCCTTTGCACCAGTCTAAACCAGATCAACAAAAATAATTTGTATGGGACCACAAAGACTGTGCAGAGCAATAAGTATGTTTATTCAGAAGAAAGTCCTACTGAGTTGAAATTATAGAATTGTAGCCTTCTGCTACTAAAGCATTCAGTGTGATAATCTGCCACATTAGGCAGCACTTTATTTCCAAAATATGACATGTCTGGAGGCAAGCATCCGCATAAGCAAAGTCTACATGGAATCTCCATGTTCAGAGGCAATGGATACCAGTCGTTGGAAATCAACACCAAGAGAGAGTTGCTGCCTTTCAGCCCTGCTTGTGGGACTGCAAAGGCACATGATTGGTCACTGCATAATTATATGGTCCCTACATGGCTCACAGCTGAATTCAATTAACAGTGAATTAACATGGAAAAAATATAAATATTTGAATTTACCAGGTCACACTCGGAGCCACTACACTACACCAACTTTATTGACCTATAGCGACAAGGCTGCATTGCAATACTATGAAGCATGTGCAGAATTACTTTTCTGCACTTTTTTTAGTAGCCCATGAATATTTGACTTCCATGGGATCATAAACCATGCCAGTACAGCATTCCTGATCCCATGGAAGCCTACCTACATCACAATCTATGTGCATAGACTTCCCATTTGCAGATGTCTGTGCTCTATGTATGGACATGTAAGGTGGTGCCAGGGGAACCATGTGATGTTATTGGGAAAGCCATCAGGTACTCCTGCCCTCTTGTGCTCATGACACCCCTTTTGTGTGATGAATTCATAGAGGAGCCTAAATACTTAAAAGTACAAGTAATCCAGGTCGTGAGGGATAACTGGAAGACCATTACAGCAGATTACTGAAATGAAACCCTGAGAATGCAGATATGTTTATTGACCAGACTGGTTTGAAATTGCTGACTAATAAATTTTAAGTCCTTTACCTAATTTTGTTTTATTATGCCCCATATGACATTTGGCTTATATTACACAAATAGAAATATGTTGTCATCTCAATAGTATGCAGCCACAGCGGACAGACAATTCATTACCATCCTTAGTTCTTGATGTAACACTTTCCCTGTATAAGTTATAGCTGCATCCGGAACACAGAGCATGTCATGCTAGACTGGACACTGGTTTAGCCGAATAAACTTGCAAAAGCCAGACCCACAAACACGTTCAGCCAAATTATTGGAATTTAAACTGATCCAATGGCATTGAATGTTATGCCTGAGGCGTTCTGTTGCTTGCTCACATGGTAGCATTTGATATATAAACAATGCCCCCCCCCCGATCACTGTTACAAGAACCTCCACAAAGTGATAGCCGAATTACCCCATTCAACTGTTAAATGGAAACAAATGCACAAACAAAAACTGGCATGACTGCCTTGAAATACGTTTAAATTATTTGGCCCTCCTCATTCTAAGGTTAGATTTCTAAGGGAGGCTCTTCATAAAAATAATGCTTCAGCTTAAATTAAATGTGTTGAAGTTTCTGAGTACAGTTATAGTGTGTAGATGGGGCAGAGATGTGTACAGATTCTGCGTGGAGCATTTAGGCCTCCTCACTAAGACTATGGAAGTAAACATACAGTTTTCATTAAATGTGCCTTTTCCATAATTGGTACATAAGTATTTCCCATGACTCTGCAGTTGAATAACTTGGCTGAAGGCAGATCTGGCCATTAGGAGGAGGGCTTCAAATCTGTTGAGTCCCAGCCATGCAGGGAGACTTGGCACCTCCACATGCTGCTTCCTAATACCAACCCGAGTCTAAAATGTCATCAGAAGCTTTCATAAACATTGGATTTAGCTTCACATAAATTACTGCCGTCCTGTGCTAGTTTATGCCAGAATTTAGGGAAAACAACGCATTGAGTAAACAGAATGGAAATGAATGCAAAGGAATCATAATCCAAGTCCATGCTGATAGAAAATTGTATATGAACTCCAAAGTCATAAATACAGTGATAAAATGTGGTGGTTGTTTTCTAAATCACATGCCACTGAGATTGGTTAATATTTACATCTCTACTAGCTTAAGCCATATGTTGGTTACAGGTTACAGTTAGTAAAAGCAAGGAAGCACAGAAATCAAAGCATGATCATGCACTTCTGCTGGGCAGGTTTAGCGAAAATATGCTTTCCTATGCCTTCTTCTACTACCAGAATTATAATCATACCAAGGATGGGAGGTTGGGTGGGAATCTGATCACTTTGCATTTTAACATGAACTTTCTTAATTCATACTTCCTGAGCCAATAAGCAAACCAAAGCACAGTTATCCTTTGATTTTCACACTTTTCTGGATTTTGTGATGCATTTCTCCAACTAAAAAGTGCACACAAAAGGGCATGTATTAGTGAAAGTAACATACAAAAATGGCATTACACGTTGAAGAAGAAGAGTTTGGATTTGATATCCCGCCTTTCACTCCCTTTAAGGAGTCTCAAAGCAGCTAACATTCTCCTTTCCCTTCCTCCCCCACAACAAACACTCTGTGAGGTGAGTGGGGCTGAGAGACTTCAAAGAAGTGTGACTGGCCCAAGGTCACCCAGCAGCTGCATGTGGAGGAGCGGAGACACGAACCCGGTTCACCAGATTACAAGACTACCGCTCATAACCACTACACCACACTGGCTCCAATGAAAAAGTCATTTTTAAAATGACTTTTAAAAAGTGTACATTAGGGGAAATTGCAAAAAATGCACATATTGCTAGAAAGGCAAATGAAAATGTATAATGAAATGGTGTGTGCACTTTTTAAAGAAAATTATGTAAGATTTGGGGGAACTGAACTTAAGGTTGAGAAAGCTTGCAATAACCTTGAAAGGCAGCCTACCATTTTCTCCACATTTTCTTTGTACAATGTAAAGATTAGAGATGGAGCCATAGCTCAATGGTAATGTATATACTTTGCATAAAAAGCTTCCGGGTTCCATTACCAGGATCTCGGAATATCTCAGTTAGCAGGGTTATATAAAACTACTGCCAGTCATTGTAGACAATTCTGGGCAAGATGGACAAATAGCTCATTGTAAGGTTTCCATATGCATGAAGGACAAAGGTAATTAAAAGGTAAAGGTAAAGGTAGCCCTGCCCGTACGGGCCAGTCTTGACAGACTCTGGGGTTGTGCGCCCATCTCACTTAAGAGGCCAGGGGCCAGCGCTGTCCGGAGACACTTCCGGGTCACGTGGCCAGCGTGACAAAGCTGCATCTGGCGAGCCAGAGCCGCACACGGAAACGCCATTTACCTTCCCGCTGGTAAGCGGTCCCTATTTATCTACTTGCACCCGGAGGTGCTTTCGAACTGCTAGGTTGGCAGGCGCTGGGACCGAGCAGCGGGAGCGCACCCCGCCGCAGGGATTCGAACCGCCGACCTTTCGATCGGCAAGTCCTAGGCGCTGAGGCTTTAACCCACAGCGCCACCTGCGTCCCGTCACAAAGGTAATTACATGTCCTTAAATAAAATACTATTGACAAATAACTTTGTTCCCATCCAACCACTTTTCTCACACAGAACTGCAAGCACCTCTAAATAGATTGTTTTAATAGTTTAATCCACAAAGCAGTTATTCTGAAATATGTGGAATTTAATTTGCCTAACATGACATCACATGCCCTCCAAACCTAAGGCAGTATTCCAGCAGCTAATTCTTTATGAGTATAAGCAACAAGTCGTTAATGAGTGACGTGAAAGTGACGTGGAAGTGGGGCACTAGCATCTTAAGAACTCCAAAATAGGTGACAGTATTTTTTAATATTTGGCACAGTATGAAACAAAGACATAAGCCTATTCTGAAAATTGTGAAAACGCATGTGATTTCCTACATTAAAATAATTGGCAGCCACTCTTTCCATATTCTGCTTCTCTTTAGCTATTCACACCTACAAGGGACACTAGGACAAAGATGGGGGACCTGTAGTCCTTCAAATGTTCCTGAACTACATCTTTCATCATCTCTGATCATGATGGCTGAGGTCAATAGGAACTCAAGTCCAACAACCTGTGGAAGACCATAGTGTCCTCATCCCTAGTTTAAGCATTCCAACCAACTACTACCAAAGCCTCTTTTTTCAGTGGTTAGATATGCAGAAATCAATAGGTGAAGCTGTTAATGGCATGAGGTTAAACAATCACTTGCTAATTGCCATGGATCAAAATGCTCATAAAAGGACAACTCCAGCAGCCAGTTCATAAACATCAAATCTTAAAGAAATCTTTCTTCAAATACATAGCCTCCCAAAGCTACACTACTGATAATTCTTTTGATATCCTGGTAATGTTAATTTCCCTAGAGTTGTATCCAACAAAATTATCCTATTCATGCAAGGACTTCCACTTGTACAACAGGCCCACCATACACCCCTTCCAATCTGCTCTGGAGGGTTGAGGGAGCCCCCAGAATAGAAGGCATGGGAGGAGAATAGGGCAAGAAGTTCCACTGCACGAGTGGAAGTCTTAAGCTTCACTGATACAGCCTCTAATGCTTTTCTTTCATACATGTAAAAGATGGATTTCCAGGTTAAAAGGTACGCCAATTACTGCATCTGTCATAAACGTGCCAGATACTTATTAGATTTAAGGAGTATTTTACTTTGTGATTAAGCTTATGGATGCTTTGTTGGTGTGATTCTATTGATTTCAGAGTCTCAATACAGACTGTATGTCCTTATTTCAAAAACACACGGGTACATGTATCTGAAGAAGTGTGCATGCACACGAAAGCTCATACCAAGAACTAACTTAGTTGGTCTTTAAGGTGCTACTGGAAGGAATTTTTTTTTGTTTTGACGGGTACATGTGATTATCCTGAAAATGTTAAACATTTCCAGATGATGCAAACAAATCCTTGCAGCTCTCTACAATTTTTTTTAAGGGGGACAACCCATCTTCCATTGAAAATTACTTGGAAAGGAAAGGAGGATATATGGTTGCAGAAGGAAGGAGGAAAGAAAGGAACAAAAGAAATGAAAGATTCATTGTAGCAGGTAAATAATATGGGTTTGAGCTATGCCAGTAATCAAGAACAAATATACCCAAATTACAATAGGCCTACTATAGTGATTTACAGCAACAGATAGTTTTGTGGCACCTTGAAAACTAGCAAATTAATTACGGCATAAGATTTTGTGGACTGCAGTTCACTTCATCAGAAAGTTTAACCCATAATATAGGGTTTTAAGAAAAGTTTTTAAGGTACCACAGTTCTGTTTTTTTAAGGTACCACAGTTCTGTTTTTATAGCAACAGTAGACTAACATGGCTACTTTTGTGGAAATTATTACTAGTGGCATATATTTTGCAGGACTGAAGCAATGCTGGGGACTCCTCAGGGAAGAAAAGATGCCATTGCATCTCCTCTGTGAGAAAGACATGGAAACTAAATGATAGAAAGAAAGATGGAATGCTATGCAGCTACAGTTGTACCAAAGCATAATTTTTAACTCTTGTGCATCCCCGCTGAGCAAGCTGGAGATATTAATTTAGAGTCTCAGCTGTAAATACAGCTTATGGAATGGGGGAGAGAATGTTGACTGTCAAACTACCCACCTCGATCTTCAACAGCTTTGATGCACGTCTTTACAAACTTAGGGACTGTGGCGCCATCAAGTTCACACACTTTGTGCAAAGGGGAACCGAAAACTTGATCTAGTAAAGACAAAGACAAAGATTAAAATAGTAGCATAGGCCGTAACTCAAAATAAGCTCTCCTGATGTAAGTAAAGAGGTTGGCAGCAGAAAAGTGGTAAAGTTTATTTTGCCATTTAAGTAGTCTTTGTGAAAATTTAGCTCAACAGAAATCAGACAAGGGAACAGCAAACTATCATTTCCCTCATTTTACTTGTCCTGAATCATGGCATCTTTGTTTTTGCTCAATATAGGGAATGCATAAGGACCTACTGTATTTTTCGCCCCATAGGATGCACCTATTTTTTTTGGGGGGGGGAATAAAGTAAAAAAAATATTTCCTCCCCAGGTGCGGGGCTGGGGTGAGGGAAGCCCGAGCTTCCCCCGACCCCAGCCCCCAGAAGAGGATGCTATCCGCGCGGCTCTCCCACGGCTAGCGGAGTGCTGCGCGAAGCCCGAAGCTTGGGGCGTGCTGAGCTCAGCGTGCCCCAAGCTTCTGGGTGCCGGAAAGGTCTCCGCTAGCCATGGGAGAGCTGCGTCTCCCACGGCTAGCGGATAGCTTCCTGAAGCCTGGAGAGCGAGAGGGGTCGGTGCGCACCGACCCCCCTCGGTCTCCAGGCTTCAGCGAAAGCCTGCATTCGCCCCATAGGACGCACACACATTTCCCCCTCACTTTTGGAGGGGGAAAAGTGCGTCCTATAGGGCGAAAAATACGGTAATCCAATGCAGCTTAGTTGTATGAAAATAACATCGAAATCAATGGCACACCTCATTAGGTTGGTGTAGTGTAGCAGTGTCTCAATTCCATCATGGAATTGAGTATTCCAAACCAGTATTGGTGATCATCTTTTACTATGATGGGGTAGGATTTGTCTTTATGTTATTGCAGGGCAGGATGAGTAGAAAAATGACAATAAGCAAATAAATAAACCAGGTACTGTAAAATCCCCTAAGCATTGTGCACTGACTTATGGAAGAGCATATGCGAAGTTTTGTGCAGTCTTTTGGTCAGCATATCACATTGTTGCATGGATTACATAGATGTGTGTTAAAATAATACTCTAAAGCAGGTATGGTGAGCTTGCAGCCCCAATCTGGCCTGCTAACCTATATCTGACTACTTGCCGGTTCCCTGACAAGTGTTGCCCATTTTATTGTTTCAGTGGTGGCTTCAGCTGCTTCTGAGTACTGCAGAAACAAGAAGGAGTATACCAAAGTATTCCATGTTTCACAATTGCTCATAAAACACTGGAACAGATAGAAGCACCCCTTCCTGCTTCCAGAACTCTCTAACCAGCTCACAATGGTTCCCTTGCTCTGCGCTACATCACCACAGTTGCAATGGTGGCGGCTTTCTACTTGTCACCACAGAAGTGCTGTGGAAACTGCTGCAATTACCCAGCATCACTGCAGGCTATGACTGAGAGGTGGCAGTAGGGGTGTTTGTGCCATTATGTACAGAGACTGCTTATGAGCAGCATGTGTGTATGTAGGCTGCATGTGTGGAGCGTTTGTGTGCTTTAAGTGTGGTCTGGTGATGAATATGTCGTCTTTGTGCAAGAGTGTCTGTGCATGCGCAGTTCTAAAGACCAGAAGTATGAAAGGTCATCAGTGTCAGTATGAAATTTCAACCAATTCCCATTTTGACCAACAAAAAACATTGACTTTGGTGTGAATGTGTTCACATTGCTGCTCGTTATTTCTGTGTAAATATCCAATATCCAATATTTCCGAAAATAATGTACAGAATGCAAAAACACAGGGGAGCCAACCTAGAGCCAACCTTATACACTGGTACCTCTGGTTACGAACTAAATTCGTTCCAGAGGTCCGTTCTTAAGCTGAAACCGTTCTTATCCTGAGGCGCACTTTCGCTTAATGGAGCCTCCCACTGTGCGTGCACCAGAGGCACGTGATTTCCATTTGCATCCTGGAGCAAAGTTCACAACCAGGAGCAGCTACTTCCGGGTTAGCAGAGCTTGTAACCTGAAGCATTTGTAACCAGAAGTGTTCGTAAACAGAGATGCTATTGTACACGTTTACTCAGAAGTAGCTCCCACTGTGTTCTGTAGGGCTTACTCCAAGCAAAGTCGACATAAGACTGATGCCAAAGTTATGACTAAGTTTCTTGGGAACCATGGGAATGAGTTGATCACATCTAGCATAAATTTCATGGTCGGCACTTAGAATCATAGAATTGTAGAGATGGAAGGGACCCGAGGGTCATCGTCCTCCAACCCCTGCAATGCAAATCTCAACTAAAGCTTCCATGGCAATCTTTGCTTTAAAATCTCCAATGAAAGAGAATCCACCATCTTCTGAGGGAGTCTGTTCCACTGTCGAACAGCTGTTAACATCAGTACAACTTCATGTTGTGCAAGTAAATACTGCAGTGTTCTACACAGCAGCAGTGAGGAAGCAGACAGAAGGTGGGGATGGGTAGTAAGACCACCTTATCACAGAGAGAAAGGCTCCACAAGATTCCAGAGCGCACAGATCTACTGCTACAATCTTCTTAATGGTATCAAAGTATTCAGGGAAATAATTTAACCACTGCAATTTATCATGTTAGGAGTCGGTTTTACATCATTTACAGTTAGCCTGCCTCTGGAAAACCTTCCCCACCTCCTTGTATTTCCTCCAAGGTTTACAAAGCAGACCTCCCACAAATTGGAAAGTGCTGATTTTAAGGGGAAATCACGTTTTTTTATAAGAATAAGTTGTCCCCGGCCCTTGACAACACATGTAAATGGCACGGTTTTACAGAACGAAATTGTATTTAATGCAGCTTTTTTGCGCTTCATGACCGTAAACCTCTGGCTGGCTGAGGGCGTTCATCATGGAGCATGTCAGCATAACCAGGTTAGTGCTCTCAGATTACAAATTAGCTCCATCCTCCTTCATCTCTGCTATATATTTTTGACAAATTATGAAAAGAGTGCTCCGTAATGGGAACTTTGTCAGCAGAATCCAAATGAATCAAACCTATGAGGGAAACCATTCAATAGAAGCAGTTTAAAATGTTTAAACAATGTGGCTATAAGATCATCATTTAAACCAAGAGATAGTCTCCGCATACCTTTCCAGCAGAGCATGACACTTTGAAAATTGGTGTAGAGGCCTTTGACAGTACTTCTGTAATCAATGTTTCTTGGCAAAGCCTGCAGGAATCCTAGGAGGGCCATGTATAACTAACCATACAGTAACCTGCACGACATTAAATATTATATTCACTCCTTCCCCAAACAGGTCTTTTGAGGGTGAACCTGGATTTTGTGCTATTTTAAAGACAATATATTTCATTCTATAACACAGCATTCTTCAGCTTGGTGCCCTCCAGCTGTTTTGACCTACAACCCCCATCAGCCCTAGTCAGAGTTGAAGTTTATGCAATAATAAAGTTACTAATCTAAGATGCCACAGGACACTTTGTTGTTTTCCCTTTTTCATAGGAAAGGTGACCCAGAAACTACAACTAATCCAGAATGCGGCAGCCAGACTGGTGACTGGGAGTGGCCGCCGAGACCATATTACACCAGTCCTTAAAGACCTACATTGGCTCCCAGTATATTTCTGAGCACAATTCAAATTGTTGGTGGTGACCTTTAAAGCCTTGGCCCACTATACATGAAGGAGCATTTCCACCCGCATCGTTCAGTCCAGACATTGAGGACCAGCGCCAAGGGCCTTCTGGCGGTTCCCTAACTGTGAGAAGTGAGGTTACAGGGAACCAGGCAGAGAGCCTTCTTCATAGCGGCGCCTGCCCCGTGGAACGCTTTCCCATCAGATGTCAAGGAAATAAGCAACTATCTGACTTTTACAGGACATCTGAAGGCAGCCCTGTTTAGGGAAGTTTTTAATATTTGAAGTTTTAGTCTGTTTTTAGTCCTCTATTGGAAGCCACCCAGAGTGGCTGGGGTATAAATAATAATTAAAAATTATTTTGTTTATTATTATTATTATTACTACTATTATAATGCAAAGACATTCCAGTGCCAAGATGATCTAATGCCTTTCTCATGATTCTGAGATCATTTGGATGTGTCTTCAGATTACTTTGTACATTCATGTGATAGTTACTCAGAATATCTCTAAATGCATGAATACAGATGTACAGGGTATGGTATTTTTGTTATAAAAGGGATCTCCCTTCAATATATAAGATCCCATGATAATCAAATTGCTACAATCTAATTTCTACATATTTCTGCCAATAAAAATCTAAAGTTGCATGAAATATTCACTTGATTAGTAAGGAGAGGGAATATATACAATATTTATAAAAACAATTTACCCGTATTTTTCGCTCTATAACACGCACCTGACCATAACACGCACATAGTTTTTAGAGGAGGAAAACAAGAAAAAAATATTCTAAACGAAACAGTGGATGTATGATTTTTGTGGTTCATGCTGTGGCCACAGACATGTGATCTGACGGTGAGTTTGGGGTAGCCCAGTGCAAAAATCATGAGGAGCCATGTGGATCCATGCTTTGTAACCACGTTTTTGCACCACTGCGGCCCCAGGCAATAGTGGGTGCGTGATTTTTTTGGTGCAAGCTGTAGCCATGGACATGCTATGTGATCTGATGGTGAATTTGGGGTGACCCAGTGCAAAAATCCTGAGGATCCATGTGGATCCGTGCTTTGTAACCAGGCTCTCTGTCCCTCTCTTCTCCACACTCAGTGGCTCTTCTCCCGCTTTGCTGTTTCAAAGCGAGCAAAGCGAGCCACAGAGGCGGGAAGGAAGGGGAACCATGGATCCTTTGCTCACGACTGCAGCAGATCCCCTCACCATCCATAGGCATTCGCTCCATAACACGCACAGACATTTCCCCTTACTTTCTAAGAGGAAAAAAGTGAGTGTTATGGAGCAAAAAAAACGGTAATTATTGAGCATGTTCACTTTTTGAGTCTGCTTATTGCCAGTACTTTCCCCTATTGTACCAAGGCTTCACTACTACCCTTAAAATTGATTAGGATTTTACTTCTAGAATGGTGACAGCCAATTGGAAAGCATAAAATAAATCATGACATCACAACAGTGTTGTAAGCCAGTTAGATTTGGCTATATGCTGCTATCATTGAAGTTGTGCAGAGTGAGCCTATTCATGACAAATGCTTCCTAAATCTTCTCTGCAACAATCTCTTCGAATTGCCAAAAGAGGGCATGCCTCTTAATATCACTGAAAATATTTGTGGAAAGTCATCCAATCTTTGGCCAAGCCCTGTCTTATAAAAACTGGCTTCTGAAAGATTTCAGTATCCAAAGCTAGGATGACAGGTTTCCCATGTTTGGAGTGGCATGTACCAGAATTTCAGGCAGACTCAGGGGCTAGAGTCTCCTCAGTTATGAAGGTGCAGTTATGGTGCAAGCCACATGAAGTCAGAGCAGACACCAAGATCTCCAAAGCTGCCTGAAGGGATGCAGTTAGGCAAGGCTTCAGCCAGATGAAGGAAGCCACATTTTGGTTCTGCATACTCAAAAAGCTGGTTGATGGGGGACACAGAGAGTTTTGAAATTATGTATTGCGCTGGATACCACACACAGGGTACGTCCGGATCTAGAGTACTAGGAGATGATTGGAATCTTTATCAAATGTAAGAGATGGAAATCTAGATGAACATTAAAAAAACTCCACATCTCTCTTCCGTGTCTAAATATTTTAGCTCTTCCTACGATAAGGAAACAACCAGAACATCTTTTCCAATAATGAAAACAATAACTGTTCCTGAGGGAATAAAGAAAGCAAAAGGGCTTTGATTTATTAGCAAAAGGGCACTTGAGACTTCTACTTTTTTATGTAACGGGAAGGGGGATGGTGGTGGCAGGCAAAGATGTACACAGCACTCCTAACCTCCTGTTATGAAAGTTTATGTTTCCTATCCAGCTTATTTAGCTCAAATGTCTGGGAAATAGACACAATTACCACCTTATGGAATGCTACTTAACTTTAAATGCTCCCTCCTGAATAGAAACCCACATTGTCCTCTCAAAGTTTATTCCAGTTTCTCAGGAATTGCTCCCTCAACAGGCTTCAGAAATGTTCTTGTTCATCATTTAAAAATTTCAGCTAATGAAATATTTTTTTATTACAGTAAAGAAAATTCCCATATAAAGAGCTGTTCACAATAAGTTGTTAAAAGAGGCAAAAGAAAAAGAAAAAAGAGAGCTGCATTCTATGCCCTTATACAGCTTTAATCATTCACTCTTTCAGCTGTTATCAATTTAAAACCAATGAAACTCCCACACTGAGTCCATTTGAGCAGTCAATTTTAATATCTTGAGGCATCTGTAGTTATTCTGAATTGGCTGCAAAAGCAGAACTAACAACTTAAGCTCTAACCATAAGTCTACATCAGGCTGGTAACTCATACATCAAACACCGACAGTTAGTCAATACTATAGTATGAAAAAACCAACAACCATTTTTAAGAAGAGCAGTATATTCACAATGTGTTCGGCAGCATGGTTCGCATTATGAGTTGCTGATATATGCACATAAAAACCATCCATTTGAGGTAGTAGTGGACATGACAGCTTTGTATGTGGATATAAAAGGAGACACAAGGAAAGGATGGGAGAGCCATTCTGAAGTTCTGAGGCATGTAATATGATGATTACAGCTGCAATGAATTGCCTGCCCTGCTTAAAAGAAGCAAAATAGAGTTTGTAGACATGACACTCTTCAAGGATTAGAAGGGTAACTCTTCCCAGGCAACCCCACAGTTTATGTGGGGAAAAAAAACTTGTGTGTGCATCCATTAATTATCCATTGTGCTCCCCCCTTCTAAAATAATGTTTAGGGGTAGTCTCATTTTTCTACTCATATTGAAACACTGCCCTTCAATGAGGCCAAACTTAGATTCACAAAATGTTTAGGGGTATGCATCCCCCTGCATCCCCCAAGAAAAAATGGACTGATTATATCCCACCTTTCCCCTGAAGACATGGGGGTATTGTTCATGGGGTCATCTCTTATATGTATTATCTTAATATACTGTGAAGTTGAGCTGAAATTTTGCTTAAATAATAAAAAAAGGAAATAGCAACGGAGAAAATTGTTCTCTCTCTTCCCACCTCCCACCCCTTTCTTAACCATCTTGTTTAAGTTGCAGCAAGTGTCATTGGATCTCATACTGTACTCAAAGAACATTTCTGTGGAAGTGATGTTGTTCCAGGAGCGTTCCTGGGGGTGGGTGGGGTAGCTGCGCCAAAAGAACTGGAATATAAAAGTATGTCCTTAAAAATGTGGGTTGCTATCTATTCTGTTTGAGGCTTGGGGTTTTCATGAGAAGAGGTGACAAATACCAAAGCCTTGCCCAGGCCCAAGGGCCAAGCAAATCAGTGGGCCTTGTTAGCTGAGTTTGGGAAGATGCTATCTCAGGAAATATTATGTCATCTGAGGTCTTAAAAAGGTGGGCAAAGATGGACCTTTGTGGTTCAACCTCTCTGGGAGAGCTGCTTTGAAGGGCCAGTAGTCTTTTCTGTAGCTGCTGGGTGACCTTGGGCTAGTCACACTTCTTTGAAGTCTCCAAGCCCCACTCACCTCACAGAGTGTTTGTTGTGGGGGAGGAAGGGAAAGGAGATTGTTAGCTGCTTTGAGACTCCTTTGGGTAGTGATAAAGCGGGATATCAAATCCAAACTACTACTACTACTACTACTACTACTACTACTACTACTACTCTTCTTCTTCTTCTTCTTCTTCTTCTTCTTCTTCTTCTTCTTCTTCTTCTTCTTCTCATGCTCCTATGAGGTTGTGGAGCAGGAGAAGCTGTAGGTGAACCACCCTCACTTAGAGCATGGCAGAGGTGCCACAGCCTCAGATTGGTGCAGCATAGAAGGGGTGCTGTGGCTCCTCCCAAGACAAGTGATAAGTGAGCGTAACAGAGTCCTCCTCAGGTTTCGTGACTGCAAACTTCAAGTCCAATACACAAATGGCAGGTAAATCTCCAAGCCTGGCATTGCCATGCAGCAGAATGAAGTGACCTGTTTCAGGCTTCCATAAGCACAGGGAAGATGGTTGCAAGAACTGGTGTCTGTGATGGTGGGCAACCCAAAGGGGAGAAGGGTGAGCTTCGTATCTAGCGGACCAGCACTGGAGTACTACCAAATGCCCCATTCATAACCAAGTGTCTGGCAACAACATTGAAGTGTGTCTGTCAGCCAGCATTTAATGGCATTTGGGGCAGTGATGGGGAATGTACAACCACAGGCCTAATTTCATATAGCCCCTGGATGCTGCGCTCTTGCTCTTTGAATCACCTCCCTGGGAATCAATTTTGTGCGAGAGAGATTGAGGAGGGAGGCAGAGAAAGAGACACAGATGCCAAAGAGTAAACCCAAGGAGTGGAGCGGGGCAAGGTTGTGAGAAGGCTAACATCAAGGAACACAGCTGATGCGTTGCTCTGCATACATAATTTTGCCACAGCTTTTATGTATAGTTTGCTGTGGTTAATGCAGGATTGTTTTTAAATAGCTTTGATTTGATTTGCGTTTTTAATGCTATTTGGAGTACTTTGGGCACAAATGTGGCAAATACATAAACAGATAGACATTTTACAAAATGTTTAACTCTCACTTCAAGTTTTATGCCTTGCAAAAAGAGTTAGTAGGAATGTTATCTCCCTTGAAGAATAACTCTTGTAATAAAAAAGGTATGCAAATATGCTCCATTCTAAACTTTTCTGCCCTACCATGAAAAAATGAAGACAAAACAAAACCCAAAAAATGAAAAAAGTGTGGAAATAAACAATTTCTCAAGCCATTTAATTCACCTATAAAAAATTAAATAGATGCTTTCTAGGACATGAAATTTGGCCAACTCTTTTATTTTTAATCTGTGTCGTTCTATTTTGCTACTTAAAAATGTTTTAATACAAGCCTTAAAAATTAACATTTAAAAGCGCTTTCTGTCAGGGTAAGCATTGCAACTGCATTTTCATAACATTTTAACAGATTAAGGGATAAACTCAACTGAAGACAATGAAGGAACCTTATCAAATGAGCATTTCACATAGACTTACTGGAGACTGGAATTAAGCTCTGCTAACGAATCTTAACTCATTTGCATGGCCAGAACCTAATCCTAATGAAACTTCATGGTAGAAAACTAACATGCTTTTTCTTCTTGCAACATTCCTCTGCTATTAAAACCATGCGCTTAACAAAAGGCCCCAGAACTGTATGGCAGAGCATGATACTATATGATTTGAGCATGGAACACACAAGACACCTCGATGCTAGCAAATCAGCATTCTAAAGCAATCCTGTCTAAAGAAAGATGTACATCTGCTCTTCCTTCAGAGACACATTAAAGGATGGATTTGAGTTATGCTAATGAATCTGGATTTGTTAGGAAGGATCACATCTGATCCCTATGTAATACCAAAGGAGATTCATCAGCTACACTTTATTAAACTAAAATGACGAAAAAACCCAGAAATGGAAAGACAATAAATTAGAGCAGAAGACGCAACTATCTTACTTCAATATTCAACAAAATAAACTGCAGTGATGTGTAGCAGGCCTGCATAACTTATCATTCACCCACCCCAAGTCCCTCGTGTGGCAGCCAACAAATCCTCCTCTTTTTACAGTTACCTGGCATGCAGCAAAAACAACCGGAGGACCACTATGCCCATGTGGGTCACTGATTCTGCAGGCCTGATGTAAGGAAAATCATTTGTCAAACAGTCTGAGAACACTTTGGAACACAGAATTTGGGTCATCAGGTGATCAGACTGCATGAATGTTGCTCATATGTATAGAAGGTTAGAGGACGTAAGGGGTCGGCTCGCATTTCACTTTAAACTGCAGTTTAAAATAAATGATAGTTTATGATGAACAATGTGCTGGTGTATGCTGCTCAAATCATGCACATTTTGCTAGTTTTCTGCTCCTACATGTCCTTAGATTAGGGCAAACAAACCACCTCAGTTAGCCTGGTCAGCAGGGGGGTTGATACACCACCAGCATCTCAAATTTATCTCTCTGGCTCTGCACCTGCTGCAAACGTTCTGAGCCCCTCTAAAGATAAAGATATTTTCTGGTACATAAAATGATAGCTCTATGGACAATGGCGTCCCCACACTCAACAGGGGCAGATCTTGGAGATCTTTTGTAATATGGCATCCTGTACAGGGCCAAAATTTGGCACCCCAAAATGGATCTTACCTGTTTTGGATCATCTTAATTTTGTACTGCCCCAGATTCTGGGGATCCAGAAAAGTCAGGCACACCCAAGTCAGAGTAATACATGCCAGGTCATAGGTGAGCGTGACTGTATTACAGACTGACCTGGCATTTAGTAAATCATGTCCTCCATCATGGAGTGCACATGTTGCAGTGAGATCACCTACACTGCCTCCCTGCACCCATGTTCAGCCCACGTCTTCAGCTGTGCCTGCATGGGCTGGGTGATGGGAGCACCTTCACTGACCTTCCGATCTCAGTAATGCAGGAACAGCAACACAGCATTCCCGAGGAATAGGTCCTGGTGCTATGGACTCACATTTGCTCATGTGAGCACCTCAAATGCAGCAGAGTAACGGAAGCAAAACTGTGGAGGTTTTGTAGCATTCCTAATTTATTTCTACTGATTAAACAAGAATCAATCTTGAGAAGACAGCCAAGACTCGGTATGGCAAAGGGACTGGATGGGGGAGGGAAAAAAACTTTTCTTTCTTTCCTCTATGTGATTAAACAAGAACCCCCTCCCCCACAAGTCAGAAATGCCGCTTTAATGACTTAAGCTGTGGATTTACGACTGTGTGGAGATAAAGTTTCTAACCAAAGCATGTTTTAAGAAAAGCGTGGAAAGTTTAAGAGTTCTGGAATGACGCAGTTAAAAATACCGTCGCCATATTGGTAAGCTCTGTCGGAGGACTTGAGTCTGGGAGGAGGAAAGAGCTGTTTTTATACTGTGGGTGAGAGTCCTCAGTGGGACTTAAGAACGACAGACCCTGAGATTAATGATGGAAAGAGTGAAACCATCACGATATGAGGATTGGTCGAATGGAAAAATCCACACAGGATATAATTGGTGTTTATCTGCTTAAGGAGATTATCAGAAGAGAGCATAATGGAAAAAGAAAAAATGTACGAACAAGATGAGATGTGGAAACAGCAAGATAAGACTGGATAGAATTATGAACTTTATCTGGACTGATTTGGATATGAGCACAGTAGCAAGAAGATGATTGGAATCCCCCTTTGAAACTTGAAATATGGGTCCCCTCAACAAAAATTTAAAATTCGGCTTTGTAATTCGGAATTTATGTGATGTGATTTGATTTGATTGGTCGGTTAATAAAAATTATATTTTTTTTTTTTAAAAAAGGATGCTAAGGCCATGCCAGAGCCTCTGGGAGCATCTGGGGTGAGCTGTGAGTTCGAAGCCAGCTTCTCGCCCCCCCAGGATGCTTTCCCTTACTGACAAATGGTGGTGCCCATTGTCAGTCCTGTTCCTGCCACTGTGCAGGCTCAGGTAGTCTGGAACCAATGTCTAAGCAACCACTCACATTGTAATCAATAAAGTTGTGGCCAAAATTAATGCCAAAAACCTTAAACTAAGTTCTGTGTCTATTGTGTCTTTATTTTGGGGGTGGTTTTGGGGGTCTTCACACGAAACTAGAGGGTTCAATGGATAAGCTACCAGGAACTTTTGGAAGGGGGCGGGGGGCTGAAACAGGATATCTAGGCTTCCACCGCAGAAAATATAATAATGTAATATAATTAGTATACTTAATATACAGTCATACCTTGGAAGTTGGACAGAATCAAAAACCAAAGCTCCTGCAGCCAATCAGAAGTCGCAGAAGCCCTGTAGGACGTTTGGCTTCCAAAAATAGTTTGCAAACCAGAACAGTCACAGGAGCCAAAATGTTCGAGAACTAAGCTGTTCTAAAATCAAGGTACGACTTTCATCCTCCCCCAAAAAGCTGAACAACTCTGGTCAATCCAGTGGGTAGATCACTGCCAGTTTATTTATAGTGGGAGTAGATCATAGTCTCTTGGAAATCGGACACCCCTGTTCTAAGGCATAACACATTTTGAAAAATATTGTTGTAGCCTTTAAATTTTGTCTGGATTTTAGAATATATCATGTGGTGTTTTTTTTTTAAAAAAATAATTTTTATTAAGGTTTTCCAAATTAAAACAAATAAAATCCAATTCATAAACTTTTTCCAATATCCAGGACTTCCCCTCCCCACCCCCTCTTGTGTTCCAAATCTTCCAAAAAAGCAATAATATTCAACAAATTCTTATTCCCAAAATACACTCATCATCAATAACTCAATTTATCCAAATTTCCATCCCCTAAGGTCGACCTATTCCCTTCCACGAGTTCCCCCCTTTCAAATATAGTACAGATAAAAATAGAATAAAAACAAACAATAATTTTACAACCTTTGGATTCCAAATTTCCCTCCCCTCTTTCCCTGTTGCGTTCCTCCTATCCCTCCACTTCTAATGTCTTCCTGATGAACCCACATTTCACTAAACCCACATCCCTCTGGTTCTTTACCGGTCTTTTTTTTTAAATTACAGATGTCCAATCATAGAAGGAGTCTATCAAAGGGGGCCCATTTCTTCTATCCAGATTTTTATATCCAGGAGTATAAACTCCAATTTTATATCCATAAGCTTGTCAAATCTGGATATCCCAAATGTACCCACTCCAGTTCTGTCCAGTTCTTGTTGTTTCCTTGTTCTTGTCAATCACTCTCCTCCTTTTTACTTCCCTGTTCCCTCACAGAAATGTTCTTTTTCCAAAGGCTTCTAGTGTCTCTACAGAGGCTTGTTATTCAGGAGCAAAACATTACATCATGTTCCTTTCATTTTTCAACAGATTAATCCATTGTTTCCAGTAAAGTGTAGGCCTCTGTAGACAAAATAATGTTCCATTTCTGCAGTTTCCCAGGAGATTAAAAGTTCTATCCAACTGTTCAAGTTTCCCGTCGAAAACACATGCAATGTCCCTCAGCTCCTCTAGGTGGATTACAATAACAAAGTTCCCTTCCAGATCACATCCGCCAGTCCAAATAACTTATAAATCCTTATTTGAAACAATTTATCTCCAATTTATAACAAATGTAACCGGCAAAGTCCTCATAACAAAGTCTCAATTTCATTCTTCCGTTTTGACAGCTCTTTGACAGCTGTCAAAACCTCCGTTATTCTTCTCCAGGCATTTTCACGAATCGCTCCAGGGATTCCGGGGGGGTTGCTTTTTAATCCGAATTCCACTTTTCTCCTCCAGCTCAATCTTATAAATTTCCCTCGCGAAGTTGCTAGTTCAGCAAGATAAGGTTCCTCTCGATCTTAGTTATCCAGTCCTTTGTTTTGGCTCTTCTACAATTGGGGGGGGGGGGCTGACTTCCTTTTTTCCACCTCCCCCGTTCGCTCCAAATTCTAAAAATTTATCCCTCTTTTTAGTCCATATTCCAATTACTCACGGGTTCTTCTTTTGGGTCCAAATTTTCAATAGAAGAAGTCAGCGCTCTCCGCCGGATGGCATGCGGCTGCGCTCGGCAGGGATAGCAGAGGACTCAAAGCACCACGCTCCTCCCCGGCACCCGATCCGTAGCCTTTAAAAAGGCTCCTTCACGAATCGAGAGGGCGCTGACGGTGCCAGCCGAGTCTCCATGTCCACGGCCTCCGTGGCCGTGGTTTTTAAGGGTCCCCGCATCGCCGGTGCGGTAGGACCCAGCCCCTGCCGAGCAGGCTCCCTCCGGAGCTCGGAGGGAGCCCGCCATTCGGCGATGGCGCCGACCCGGAAGTCCTGAATATATCATGTGGTTTTTAGCCTTTTATCATATTTCACTTATAATAACTATTGTTTATGGAGTATTCTACCCTTTCCACTTAAACTGAGATGAAAACGGGATAGCATCCGTTGATCCCACAACCAACCCAATTTGCATTTGTTGATTAGAAACTCTGAACAGAGGCTACACACATACAAACTGTACATACATATTCTCTCTTCTTACAAACTGTACCTGGGTTGGTTAGAAAGGTGACTATAAACTGGCTTTTGTACTATTGGCCTAAGTTCGCCTCCGGTATGCTATAATTCAGGAGGAACAAGAATAAAACTTAAGCGAGAGAACTCATAATTGCATTAACACAGTGCTCATGAATCTAGTGGTGTTCTGTTAGTGCAAGTGGCCAATGCAGTCATTATACAAAACCTCAATGTAACAAAGGCAGGCAAGCTGATGAATTGCTAACTTTACACTGTTTGATCTTCCATATTTCCCCTCTGTGGAGCTGCCCTCATTTGCACTGGTTGAAGCCCTTCCATTAGTTCAAAATTGCTGGAATACAACCAGAACATCCTGTGTATAAAGGCTGTGCACAGCTGGTGCCAAAGAGCTTTTAACTACCTAATTTACATGAGCAGTTGTGGTTTTAACATGTATTCATTGGTGGCTGGGCAAGTTTTATACACAGAAATTGAGAAAATTAGATAAAAATTAACCTTTATAAAATACCATAATAAGCCTTTCACAATATCTGAACATGTCCACAAGATGAAAACAGTAGCAGGGACAGCATTTTCTACTGAAGTATTATTCCAATCATAAAGGCAACTGCCCCAGCTGAGGAGATCCACCATGTATGGGGTGGAAAATTCATGAGGCTCAGGGATTGTCCCATATATTCCCATGAGCCAGGTAGGCATTATACACAGAATACATATGGGAATATCGAGGAATAAAGCATATCGGCTCCACCAATTTCCATTAGTTGATCAAAAGCTCTGAACTGAGCCTACGTACATACAAGCCACACACACATATTCTCTCTTCTTGCAATCTGAACCAGCATTTTTGTAGAGTGCTAATCTTGCACACAGAGACAATGTGCACACAGTTTTAATAAGCACAGATTGTATTTAGAGTCCCAAATCAACATGTGGAATTTGGGCAAGCCCTCAGATATGATCCTACTTCTCCATATTCCCAAATATCCAATGGTTGGCTGCTGTCAGAACAGGATGCTGGATCCAGCAGGCTCTTCATCTGTTCTTATATCACATAGTTGGGGCTGTAGGCAACCCCCTTTCAAGCCATCTTGGGGAACAAAGAGGTGTATGCATGTGAATGTATCTTTTAAGTTTATGTCCACTGTTTTTACATCACAGGAAACACCATTCTGGTAGGTAGAAATTAAACCTTTGACACTCAGAGAACTCCTATCAACTCGTATGGATAATGTGAATCCCAACAATTTCCACACACTAAGCAACCATGGTGCTAAAGGCGTCTCTTTTGCTATCTTGTTCCTCATTTCAACAACTTAATTCTCAGAGCAGGCACCACAAACGTACTGAAGTTTGGGGTCAGACCTCTTTCTGTCATGCAAAATGTGGCATGCCTCAAGTATGCCTAACATATAGAAATATAACCCTTCCACATGTTAAACTTAAGAAATCTACTTACGTTTGGGTTTTCTTCAACATAACTGGCTAGAAAGACTAACCAAGAAGCCTAAGGGCATGGCCAATACACATGCAGACATATTTTGTCACACAGGAAGGTTTCAGCATGTGGTCCAACGCAGCCTGCTTCCTTTATTCCCCCTCCCCAGCTGGCCTCTGACACACACAAAAATGCAGTATGATGCCTATTGAACAGACCAGCAGATATTTGCATACCTATCATTTCCCATGAGACCCAAGAGCTAGTGAAGGGTGGAGGGAGAGAGAGGAGAAATGGGGTTTCATTGAACCTAGTACTCATCTCTCCAGTTTGTATCATTTTTTAAAAAGCACTGTAACAATACTTTGAAAACCACTGTAAGTCAAAATAAATTATTTTAAGAACTGTGGCCAGGTCAATGAAACAGGAATACTCAACAATTATACACACATGTGAGCGCAAGCGTGCACAAACACATACACACAGAGAGAGATAAAGAGGACACACACCTTTAATGATCCCCTTTTCTTGCAACGTTTTCAGTGAAGGTCTTCGAGTGATAAATTTCTTTAGTCTGCTTTTAACTCGGTTTTTGTCAGTTGTATCAGAAGTGCTGTAGTTCAGCCTGAAAACTGAAAGAAAAAAATCAAAGAAAAAAAATTAACAGGATGTTATGTTCCAACATAGAAAGCTTTGCTGGATATCTTTGGGGGAAACTGACTATATATTCTGCTATGTGGGATGATCCAAAAAGAAGCTGATTAATATTATTTTGAATAAACATTGGGAGCTGAGAGAGTCATATTAGTAATGGTTCATGTTATTGGACAGCTATCAATATACTTGTGTAAATTTTGAATGCATACCAAAAATTTGTATCTCTAGCACATATGGTTCTCCACTTGCAAATTAAAGTGTGCTATTTATTATTTCCTAGGCAAATAAAATGGTGGGTTGGACAATATGATAATACTGGGAGAGGTCTGATTCTCTGTGCCAAGTATGGAAAAACATGATATATCCAAAGCACTGGTACATAAAAGAAATACTTCATATGGTAGCAAAATCCTATGCATGCTTACTCAGAAAGAAGTCCCATGTTCAATGGGACTGACTTCCAAGGAAATGTCAGAATGAATGAAATTCCAACTAAATACCAGAAAGAACTTGGTAACAGTAAGGGTTGTGCAACAGTTGAATGGACTCCCTAGGAAGGTGGTGGACTCTCCTTCATTGGAAAGTTTTAAAGCAGAGGTTGGATGGCTATATGTCATGGGTGCTTTAGTTGAAATTTCTGCATTGCAGGGGGTTGACCCTAAGAGTCCCTTACAACTGCACAATTCTATGATACTATTCTTTGGAACCCAACTCTCAGCATAGCAATGTAGCTCTTCAATATACAGGTAACTTGCATCTTATGTGGGGGTTACATTCCTGGACACTGTGCATATAAGAAAAAATCCCATAAAGCCAGAAACCCCTGGAACCAGGCCCTCTGCCTGATGGAGGGCTGCTTGCCCAGCTTTGTGAAAGAGGCACTAGGGCTCTGGCAGCTCTCTGGAGTCCTTGTGTCACCTTCCCAAAGCCCAATGAGCACTTCCTCGGTTTGGGGAAGGTAGCGCAAGGGCTCTGGGATGCTTCCAGAGCCCTCTCACCACTTTTCCAAAACCAGGTAAGCCCACAATTGCAGTTCTGCATAGGTGGGGGGTAGGAACAAATAAATGGAGATTGGGTTTACCCCCGCAAAGCTACAATCACATAAGTAAATTAAGCGTAAGCTGTGAGTTACCAGTAAACCCTAAAGAATCTGAGATAACAAGGTTATGTGTCATCCATGGTGCACCCTTAGGTATGACCTCTTTTAGATTGGAAGGAATAAACAGTAAACAAAATTTTGATATGGCTTGCTTAAAGACCAAAAAATAAATAAATCACCATATGTGTATGTGTGTGTGGTTTAATTTTTATCCCCTCTCCACAAGGATCCCTGCAAATGATAGCTCTGTGAAGGGCTAGAGAAGGAAATGCCACCAAACTACAATGTGCATGATGCTTTGGGGAAACCATGACATCACGTACAATTTTGGTGTATGTATGCTTCCTGCACTACCTTTGTTGACAAGGAAGAAAGAAAAGGGTGTCATCTGCACATATGAACAGATTTCTTTTGTGCAGATCTAGGAGTCAAGATCCAGGGCATCAAACAACATTCCTGAAAGCTTTGTAATCACTCTTAGCACAGATTGTGTTCCAAATGCATAAAGTCCTATTTCATTTTCCCTGCAAGTAAACTGCCCAAGATACAACAGGTTGTGAACCAAAATTAGAAACGCATTACTGGACTTCTTTAAAAAGAAAAGAAAGAGCATTTGTTAAGAGGGGACAAATGAAATGATACATTTAAAATATGCCCCGTCCTCAAACCAGGGCGAGTTCACAAAGCCTACTTCACAAGAGAATTCAGGGATACTGTGCTATATATTACAAATTTGTCAGTAAGAATCAAAATAAAACATTTTCTTTTTCACTTTGCTGCTCTCTAGGGATAAAAACGTGCCAGATTTTTTCATTTTAAAATAAATACAACATACCCAATTAAGGAGAGCAACATTTAAACACATGCCTATGATAATCAGAGCATACTTTGCTTCTGATTTCACTACTGATTTGAACAGAGGACTGTTCCATTTTCCCACAGCACTGAACTGACCCCACACATACTTTTACAAGTTAGTAATCACAAAGGACATATAAAAGGACACTTTTACTGGAACATTTGCAGCATGGGACAATAATCCATCACTTACGAAAAAATAAAATTCACATTTTTAGTGGTAGCATTCTTAGGACGATATATCATAGAATACAGAGATTAGTGTTAAATTAATGGCTGGCTCTTTTGTTCGTGTTCTATTTTGGACCTTCTGGGTTCAAATGGGAACAACCCTTGGCAGTGATATACTAAAATTCCAGGGCACTCAGCCTTACTGTATAAAGAGAAATAGAAATAGCATTTCTGATGCTACAACCTTGGTGGCATGAGGAAAATGTTATAGAAAATGCTATCTGTTCTCTATGGACTGGATTCACCTAACAAACCCAGTCAGTGGGAGCCTTGTGAAAGAGCTTCTGCTTGTGCAACAGGGTTTTCCCCACCTCCCCCTGTGCCCCCTGAAATTGGCTTGGGGGCTGGAAGAAACCCCAGAACAGTGGGGCGGGATTGTTCTGTCTGGAAAGCTGATATGCTTATGCAGCAGATGGAATGTTTGTAACAGCACAATGTTGAATTCCACCCCAGTTGTTTAATCGCTTTTCTTCACTTTGTAAAACTTACATATCTGCACATATAATAACAATGCATACAGACCTAGGTCTAAATAGAGCCCACTTACATATTTCATTAAAATGAATGGGACTTCAAAGTGCTTATGTTTCATTGGGCGGCATCCATGGCACAAATTTCCTAGATAAGCAGTTGTACTACTTCAAGTGTGCCAAGGTAGTCCTTGCTTAGTAGCAGCTCCCTTATCAGCATCTACATACTGCACAATGATTTGCCCACAGTTTCAAGTGATTATGTCGATAAACTAAGGTAAGTCGCTCTGTAGCACCACCAACAGCTCCCTGCATGATCTTTTATGTTCCCTCATTATGGTCTCTTTCTGAAGAACTTTTATTTCGCAGTTTACAAAACATTTACCCTAAACCCCATGGGCTTACCACCTGTGATTAATTCCTGCCCAGTACGACGTTCTCTTAGTACTTTGGGTGTGTGTTGAGAGCATTGGTTTTTGAAGAACTATCCATTAATGACTTTCTGAACTGTGACAATGGATATTGACAGTGCTTGTCAGACTAAAGCACTATTGATTGCTTCACATCATGTGTATAGCAAAAACAATTTCTTTCAAGTGCCGCTTTTCTAACTGAAATACATTAGAGCAGCGCTGATCAGTTCATTACGATGCCCAAAATTATAGCATGTAATGCATCCGAAAAGAAAGGATGCAGGAAACACACACACCTCTTGTGTAAGAAGTTGCTGCAATTCAGTGTTGTTTATTTGCTATTTTGAAAGAAAGAAAGAAAGAAAGAAAGAAAGAAAGAAAGAAAGAAAGAAAGACGGCAAACCTCAAAGCGCTTACTCCAGCATAGCCTCATTATGACTAAGGGGTTTCCAGGAATGACATTAAAATGATCAAGCACATTGTCATAGAAAGTCTCTTTTACAGCCAACTTTTCCTGGCATTACCCCCCTTATCCCGCCTCATGTACAATCAATCACCATGAAATTAAAGTGACCCATGCAAACAACATTAGAAGAACTGGCTAATAGAACATGTTAAAATTGTTAAAATACTTGGAAGAAAAGAAAAGCCTTCACCTGCTTCTGAAAACATGTTAAAGTGGGTGCCAGGCAGGCTTCTTTGGAAACAGTGTTTTGGAAAAGCAGGAGGATACCATGAAAAAGCCTTCAGAGATGATCTGTGGCCCAGAGAGTTCCATATGGGAAGAATCATTCTTTCAAATTCTAGGGAAACAAGCCTTGCCAGGCTTTAGAGGTTAAAACCAGGGTCTGGAAACATACTGGCAGCCAAGGCAGCTGAGTGAGAACTTTTGTAGCCTAGCACGATCTGGTGATCTGAGGGGTGAATGGATTTCCACCTGTCTTATATAACTGCTGACTCTGGCCAGACTTGTTTCTCTATCTAGGTTCAACTGCTTACAGATGGCCCAAATCTGTCCTTGGTGCCCTCCTTGAGTCCACCTTGCAACTTGTCTATTTGCCTCAGTCTGACACTCAGCCACTACATCTAATCAACATTTTCTGCCCACCACACTCATTACTGATTGGGGAAACAAACCAAGTGTGTGCACCCCAATGTATTTTCAAATACATACTGATGACAGAACAACAAAACCACAGTGCGGTCCATTGCAGTTATTTGGGGAAAATAACAAAAAATGGCACAGCTAGGAAGTTCTACTCTGTGGCATGGCCAGTATGAAATAATCCTCCATTTTCAAAAGCTCTAGGGCTGAGAACCCCTTGGAAAAAAAGAGGGAATATAAGATACATGTGCCCATCTTGTCTATTTAAGTCCCATTCCAGCTACCATTCAGTTGGCCTGATATCACCAGAGCCTAGATGGTATGAAATGTTGGAATACAAACTACATTTTGTTGCAGGTGCCAAGAGAAAAACCTTGGCAGGCCAGAAGCTTTGCCTTGTCCCCCCTTGACTATGACTACCCACTGACTGTAAATGATTTTTACCCAATGGATCTGTGAACTTCTAACCTGAGAACACACATCAGACGCCATTTCCTCATATAGCAAAAGCCTTCTATGTGCTGGAAAGGATGCCAAATCTTAGTTGCCCGCGCAAATCAATGCTGACACATAATCAGCATTTATCTTAATTAGCCCTGAAATATGTGAGAAGAGTGACAGTGTGACACATATCACTGCACAAATATATAAGCAGCAAGTTAAAAAAGAAAGCAAAGAGAGAAACATGTTTGTGGTTGGCTGGGAGACACTCTGAAGACCAAGGCCTGGTCATTGCACAACTACATTGTTAGAGAGTCAAAGGTTGCAATATAGCTGAACTTAAATCATTCTGAATGTGTCCGTATGGTCTTTCTGTACAAGAGGTGCCCACAGCTGCCTAGTAGAATTGTGGAAGTAAAGGGAGGGAATTGGACAATGATATTATGTGCTGAATCATTTTATAGTAATATGACAACAACTTAATTTTCAATATTGCTATTCTACGTCTTGTGGCTATGCAGTAAAGACTCACTAAAATTATGGTGAATTGTATTTTTTGGAGGAAAAAAACTTTTCTCCATGAAATACTTAGTGGGTTTTTTTGTTGATTTTTTTTGTTTTGTTTTGCAGATCTGGTTGTCATTGCTGCAAGAATAAATTAAAGTATGTGACTTCTGAATACTACTGTCCCAGATATACTCTTTCTTTCAAGGTATCTTCATTTTGGTTTGGGTTTAATTAGAATGGATTACATTTCAGGAATTCATTACTGGAAAAAATTTCTCACATAGGAGAGATTGCACATAACCAGTAGCACACGTACACAGGATAACCCAAACTTCAACAATTTCCTTCAAATGCTAAGGGGTTCAAACGCTAAGATTAGAAAAAGCTCCCTGTCTCAGAGCTAGTACAGATATTACTACAACTGTTCTATGCACAAATAACTGCTTTGGCATGACCATGGGCCTTTTTTAGGTGGAAACCTCCCCCCCCCTTACCACATGCTTACATGTATGCTGGGACATCGGGAGGGTGGCCAGCAGGAGCTAACCCCACTTGCTACTCAGTGAGTGGGAGCAAGGCTGCTGCCGGAAGCTCTGCTTAAGAAGTTCTGAAGCCAGCTGGTTCTCATCAGTGCCTTCCCCTCTGTGTCCTTGAAGGCTGATTAGCTGCAGGTGGAGTCACTCTGCCTTCTCCTCTTCAGGCTGCAATTCAGCAGGCATAGATAATTCCTGGCCCATGATAATGTATCTTCTTCTTCTTCTGAGTAGCTTTTCATTTCAGGCCCAGGAAGATCAACTAAAGCACCTATGATGGGTGGCCATCCAACCTCTGCTTTAAAACCTCCAAGGAAGGAGAGTCCAGCATGTTTTGAGGGAGTCCGTTCCATTGTCATAGAGCTCTTACCATCAGAAAGTTATTCATGGTGTTTAATCAGAATCTCCTTTCTTGTAATTTAAATCCATTGGTTTGAGTCCTACCCTCTGAAACAGGAGAAACAAGCCTGCTCCATCTTCCATGTGATAGCACTTTATATATTTGAAAGTGGCTGTGGCGCTGTGGGTTAAACCACAGAGCCTAGGACTTGCCGATCAGAAGGTCAGCTGTTCGAATCCCTGCGACGGGGTGAGCTCCCGTTGCTTGGTCCCTGCTCCTGCCAAAATAGCAGTTTGAAAGCACGTAAAAGTGCAAGTAGATAAATAGGTACCGCTCCGGTGGGAAAGTAAACGGTGTTTCCGTGCGCTGCTCTGGTTCGCCAGAAGCAGCTTAGTGATGCTGGCCACATGACCTGGAAGCTGTATGCTGGCTCCCTTGGCCAATAAAGTGAGATGAGCACCGCAATCCCAGAGTCAGTCACAACTGGACCTAATGATCAGGGGTCCCTTTACCTTTATCATATCTTCTCACAGTCTCCTTCTTTCCAGGTTAACCATACCCAACTCCCTCAACCGTTCATCATAAGGCTTGGTTTTCAGACCCTTGATCATCTTCGTTGACCTCCTCTGCACAAGTTCCAGCTTGTCAATATCATTCTTAAATTGTGATGCCCAGACTTGGACACAGTACTCCAGGTGTAGTCTGACCAAGGCTGAAAACAGTGTAGTATTGACTTTCCTTGGTCTGGACCAGGCATAGGCAAACTCAGCCCTCCAGATGTTAGGGGACTACAACTCCCATGATCCCCAGCTAACAGGACCAGTGGTAAGGGATGATGGGAATTGTAGTCCCAAAACACCTGGAGGGCCGAGTTTGCCTATGCCTGATCTGGACACTATATTTCTGTTGATGTGCTGCCTCACACTGTTGTCTCATGTTAAAGCTTGTAGTCTACTAAGACCTGAGAACTTCTTCACATGTACTACTGGAAAACCAGTTGTCTCCCTTCTTATATTTGTGCAGCTGGTTCTTCTGTTGGAATATTCTAGAAGAAACTTGTAAATGGTCTTGAACAAGTTGCTAGGCAACAGAACATTTCCCCAGCAACAGGTGTCCTTATTAGGGCATGCAAGCAACTAAGTCTGGGTCAGTGTAAATAAGTATGTGAATGAGTCAGCATTAGGTCTCTGGCCGGATGGCTAAAAAGAGAAAATGAGTATGTTTGTTTATTTGATTTTTCCTTTTCTTTATTAATGACCAGTGTAAAGTTTTGTAAATAATAAAGACTCTGAGAAACAGAACCAAATAGTGCTTATTCCTGTAATGGGAATTTCACTAAGAGATAGCTGGAATGCTGCTGCTGCTGCTATAAAGAAGTAAAAGATGCAATAAAACTTTTCCGTAAAAAGAAGTCTGCTGCAGAAAGAAATTAAAACCCAAGAGTAGATGCTCACACACCAACATTACATTAGTCCTTACTGAATTTCAATTTGTTAGTTTTGGCCCAGTTTTCCAATCTGAACTGCATTAAGTTGTAGCCCAATTCAATTCAGTTCTGCAGCATCGGAATGCACATCTAGCCCAATTCAATTCATGTTCACATACATGACTAGGGGATGTCCTGTTTTCTTGAACTGAATGGCTCTTATATGTCTATTCAGCGTAGCATTTTATGTCGACACACTGACCAACTGAACTTTCCTTT
Source organism: Podarcis melisellensis (assembly GCF_964234715.1). Classification (NCBI taxonomy): domain Eukaryota; kingdom Metazoa; phylum Chordata; class Lepidosauria; order Squamata; family Lacertidae; genus Podarcis; species Podarcis melisellensis. Next base: position 98,799,376 of record NC_138528.1, on the reverse strand, counting down.
TCTCATAAGAGAGATGCCTGTCTTTCATGCAGTTGTGGCAATGGGAGCAAAAGGAAGACCACCTCTCTTGCTAAAAGAAAGGGGGGGGGGAGATCTCTTCAGCTACTGCACAAGGGGAAAAAAGACAGACAGAACCCACAGAAAAGCTCATCTGACTTATTTGCATTTCTTCACATGTGGGCCAGCAGGGCAAGAGTTTTGTGGCACCTTCAGCTATTGACTCAATCAATTCTTTTCATTATTCAAACAGAAAGAATTGAGACCAAGGCTCTCCTCCGACACTTCGGAAATGCACTTTATTTGGATTTCAGTAGGATAAAGTGCTGAAAACCTTAGATGCTTATCCAAAGCTTATCTTGTCTTTGGAAAAAAAAAGAAAAACCTTTCTTCCCCAAGAGGTCTAACATATAAGGAAAGTTCTGTAGCAAATAGAAATTGAACAGTTACAAACACACACACACACACACACACACACACACAAGAAAACTCTATTATCAGGAAATGGCACCTGATGACAACATACACATGGTACACAGTTAATCATCAAAGTCCAAGCAGTGTTTTCAAGGGAAAACAACATCAAAACGTGTATGAAATCTAAGGGGGAGGGGCATGGGTGTTAAAGAGAATGCCACAAACACAATTATACAATCAGTCTTTGATATCGAAGCCTTCCAAGTTCCAAAATAGTAAGCAAAAACAGAGAAAGGCCATTATTTTTCACTGTCCAGGGGCCCAGTTTTAAGTTGTGTGTGTGTGTGTGTGTGTGTTTGTGTGGTATTGTAAGGAGTTTAGAACTTGAATTCCACAATCACTAACATCTACCAGAAATCTGACAACCCTGTAAGTGACCAAATGAAAATGTGAAGGTATATTCACCTTCAAATCACATTTATTTATTTATTTGTCTCCTAAGACATGCTGCTAAACCCTCAGCCTGGGACCCATTATGTGCAGTGCTGGATTTATGTACAGTGGTACCTCAGGTTACATACGCTTCAGGTTACAGACTCTGCTAACCCAGAAATAATACCTCGGGTTAAGAACTTTGCTTCAGGATGAGAACAGAAATTGTGCGGCGGCGGTGTCGCAGCAGCAGTGGGAGGCCCCCCATTAGCTAAAGTGTTGCTTCAGGTTAAGAACAGTTTCAGGTTAAGAACAGACCTCCGGAAGGAATTAAGTACATAACCAGTATAGGCTAAGTATAGGCTAAGTAGGCTGAAGCCTAGGGCCTCTAAATCTAGGGGACCTCACCAGCCTGCCCTCTCCCCAGTGCCACAGTCTCCCCTCTCCCAGAATTGCAAACCCAATACTACATGTGAGGGCAGGACAACTCGGGCCACTAAATCTAGGGGACCTCACCAGCCTGCCCGCTCCCCACCACTGCAGTTTCCCCGCTCCCAAAATTGCAAACCCAAGACTTCATGCAAGGGCAGGGCAACTCAGGCCCAGCAATTATGAGACTCAGGGCTAGCCAGTGGGGCCCAATTTGAAGCAGTGGGGCGCAACTTGATTTTTTTTTGTTTTGTTTTTTGTAGAGCCCCAGTTCACAGCAAAATTCTGCAAAATTTTGTAGATATAAATAAAATCCATCTAGATTGCCCTGGTGTGGGGGCCCCCTTAGGAGCAGCCCGCGGGGCCCAATTTGGCCCAGTAACCCATGCGATGGTCACCTCCAGGCTTGACTACTGTAATTCACTCTACGCGGGGCTGCCCTTGAAGCTGTCCCAGAAACTCCAGCGGGTGCAGAATGCTGCAGCGAGGCTCCTCACAGGGTCTCTGCCATGGGAGCATATTCACCCAGTGCTTTTCCAGCTGCATTGGCTCCTGTTGGAGTACATGGTTAGATTTAAGGTGCTGGTTATGACTTTTAAAGCCCTTCATAGCCTAGGACCCTTGTACCTACGGGACCACCTCTCCTGTTATGCCCCATGGAGGACCTTAAGGTCCATATGTAGCAACACCCTAGAGATCCCGGGCCCTAAGGAAGTTAGATTAGCCTCAAACAGAACCAGGGCCTTCTCAACACTGGCTCCGGCCTGGTGGAATGCGTTGTCTCTTGAGACCAGAGCCCTGCAGGATCTGATCTCTTTCTGCAGGGCCTGTAAGACAGAGTTGTTCCACCTGGCCTTTGGCTCAGAATCAGTTTGATTCCCTCCCCCCTCTTTCTTTTTCCTTTCTCCTCCTATGAAGAGATTGCTCCCTAATTGTTTTAATGTTGTATCTTAATCTTTTAAATTGTATTTTAATCAACTTGTTTTTATTATTGGTTGTTAGATGCCCTGAGCCTGGTCTTGGCTGGGGAGGGCGGGGTATAAATAATAATAATAATAATAATTATTATTATTATTATTATTATTATTATTATTATTATTTGCTCCAATTGCCTTAAGGTCAGCCCTGATGAGACTGTGCAGGGGTTGGACTGACAAGTCCTGCCCCTTCGAGGTCCCTGGTGTCACTATTCAGAGTACAGACTCAAGGACTTGTTATGGAAATAAAGGGGGGCACTTATTGGAAAGCACTACACTACAGCATGGCTATAAACTTGTACGTTCAACCGCTGAAGTATACACTCAATATGTAGCAATGGAGATTTATGTTACTGCTTTATGAATGAACACTGTTTTATGAATGGACTCTATATTTTGTGAATTACCTAAGGGCCACCAATAGGGAGCTCTAGAATCTGACAGCTAACCAACTGGGTACTACCAAACAGCGACCCCTGTCACGGCTAAAATGGCCGCTGTTTCTTTAATGCGAATAAAGCTGGGTCAGCATGACTCAGCGGTCTGCACCAAGTTGTATATATAAGTGAGAAATGTTAGTTTGTTGCTGAGGCTGGTGTTTGGGTTGGTTGGGGCTGGTGTGTGGAGTTATTCAGTCGTGTTTTGCACAAAGACTTTTAAGAATAAAACTCTGCAAGGATATTCTCGTGGACTCTTTTTGTGCCGACGAGGGTCCGAGGACCAGGCTGAAGAGGCAAAGGGAGGTCAGAACCTTTTCCTCCTTTTTTTTGCTTTTTACAAACACTGACAGGTTATGGGCCCAGTGTTTCTGAGCATGTGCAGAGTGCAAAACGACTGACAGCATCTCAGCAGGGACCTGGTGAGTCCTGGTGGGGTATGGAGCCGGTGGCTGTGCGTTGGAGCAGTTGGTGGCAAGCTGTAACTGTCTGCAGCGACGCTGGAGCAGCTAGGATCTGAGGACCAGAAAAGCACCCAGCGTCGGCTACTGGAACAGTTTGAACTGCTAGAGGACCACAGTAGGCGACTCACAGAGCGGCTACACCAGTTGCAGAGCCAGGCGGGACCTGAGGGTCAACAGAGGCAGCAGCTAGAAGCCGGTGAGTGCCAGCCAGGACCATCTAGTGGGACTCTAAAGAGAGAGTCTGGAGAGTTTGCTGGAGGCCCCACAGAAGGGGCTCAGCAAGCACCAGCAGAGATGGCAGATTTCCAGTCTTCCCAAGTTGTAAATATTGGGGGAGGCATCCCTTTTGAACTTCTCTCAGAAAGCAACTGGCTGAGTTGGTCAATTAAAATGCAGCAGTTGTTAAGGAGAGATGGACTATGGGACTGTGTTGAAACTGAGGTTTTGAGGACTGACTCTGCTGAGAAAAAACGGCTAGATGAAAGGGCTCGTGCCCAAATTATACTGTGTTTGAGCAACTCTCAGTTATTGCATGTAGCAAATGCCAGCACAGCGTTTGAGTGCTGGAATTTATTAAGGGCAATGCATGTCAGAGAAACTGCTGGAACTATAATTTCTCTGACCAGAAGGCTGTTCAGGACTGTTATGAAAGAAGGTGAGAGTTTGGCAACTCATCTTCAAACGCTGAAATCTCTGTTTCTTCAACTACAGCAGAGAGGTAAGCGTTATGATGAGACTGACCAAACCTACATTATTCTTTCAAGTTTGCCTGAAAGCTGGTTGCCCGTGATTAACAGCATGGAGAGTATGCGTCCCCGAGATCTGACCCTTGAGTACGTGGTTGGAAGATTGACCGAAGAAGCAGAAAGAAGGTCAGATAAACAAGCTGAACTCCAAGAGCGGAGGAGTTACAGTCGAGGGGGCCAGCAGCAGAATCTGCCAATGGAGCAACGCCAAGGTTTGGACTTGGCCATGGCAGTGAGGAGATGCTATAGATGCAACCAACCCGGGCATCTCCAACGTCAATGCAGGGCAAGACTTCCAGGAGACGACGTGGAGCAGAGACAGCAATCAACACAGAAACGTAAGCAGAAGGGGTTCTCTTCAGAGAAGAAGAACACGCGTTCTGCTCAGTTTGTTTCTGCATTTTCTCGAGAGGAGAGGAAGATACCTCGAGGAACATGGTTGCTGGACTCTGGGAGCAGCAGGATTATCTGCAACAGTCGGGAGGACTTTAAGACCCTGGGGAAGCCAGCTGATGGAAAAGACTCAATTTATCTTGCTGATGGTCGTAGAAGCAAGATTGATGGCCAGGGAACATGTTTCCTGCAGTGCTTGAACACTACTCTACCAGAGACTCTGTTTGTCAGCAGTTTGGACTATTGTTTGCTGTCTGTAAGCTGTTTGATTAATGCAGGGTATAGTGTTAACTTCACACGGGATGGCTGTCTGATAAAGAATGGAACTCAGGTATGTGGCCATGCAAAGTTGGAAAATGGGTTATATGTAATGCAGGACAAGCCTGTTAAAGCAGCCCAGGTGGTTCAGGATAATTTGCCAGTTCATAAGGGGTGTGTACATGAACTGCACAGAAAACTGGGTCACGCCAATTTCCGTGTGCTTTCAAAGATGCAAAAGGTGTGCAAGAACCTAAAAGTAAACAGCTGTAACTGTTTCCTAGATTGCAATGTATGTAAAATGGCCAAATCTAAGAGGAAGCCTGTGGCTTCTAAAAGTGACAGAGTATCTAAAGAGGTTTTAGAACTTGTCCATTGTGACGTGATAGGCCCTTTTCCACAGAAGACTGAAGGAGGCGCCAGATATGCTTTTCTGATAATTGATGATAAATCACGTTTTAGTTGGTTGTTTTTGTTAAAGCAGAAATCTGAGTGTTTCCCCACATTCAGAGAATGGGTTGCCCAAGCTGAAAAGCTCTTCGCTCGCCCTGTTGTGCAGTTGCAAACAGATAGGGGTGGAGAATTTCTGAACAAACAATTTGGGACATGGTTGCGACGTAAGGGGATCACTCATCGTTTGACTAACCCTTATAGCCCTGCTGAAAATGGTCTGTGTGAAAGGCGTGGGGCTGTAATACAGTCAGTAAAGGACTGCCTGCTAGTGGATGCAGGATTGGGTCACAACCATAGGCTGTGGGGCGAGGCTTTTCTGACAGCGAACTTTTTGATTAATAGAACCTGGTCTAGCTCTATAAAAGATATTCCTTATCGTGTGTTGTTTGGGAAAGAACCAGAGTGGACAATGCTCCATAACTGGGGTGCTTGGGCACATGTAAACATCCCCAAAGCTCAGCGCCAGAAAGGGGGTGCTAGAGCGCAGAGACTGCGGTTTGTGGGATATCAGTCCTATGGCAAAGGGTGGCGTTTCAATTTACGCCCAGGACGAGTGGTTCTGTCACGAAGTGCAGACTTCGCTGACCAGGACAGATGGACTGTGATCCATGCCAACCCAGATTGCCTACTGCCCCTGCAAGTAAGAGAAGAGGCTTCTTCTCAGCCATTGGCAACGCAGGAGCAGGAGGAGGAGGAGGCACAGATTTCCCCAAAAGATGTGGCAAAAGATAATACTTCTCTAGAGGAAGAGGAAGAAGAGCCAGAGATAAGGGGGGAAGAAGAAGTAATAGTGCCTAGGCGCTCCCAGCGTTCAAACAAGGGTGTACCTCGTCAGCGTTTGACCCTAGGAGGAGTGAGAGTATGCAATGTGAGTTGTGTGGAACCACAAAGTTATAATGAAGTCTTAGACTTACCCCCTGGGGAACGTGCTTTGTGGGAACAAGCTATGAAAGAAGAAATGGACTCTTTTAAACGTAACAAAGTGTTTGAGGTCATAATGCCGCCACCTGGTGGCAGAGTGGTGTCATGCAAGTGGGTTTACAAAAGGAAAACCCTTGCATCTGGGGAACCACGTTTTCGAGCCAGATTAGTAGCCAGAGGGTTCACTCAGATTAAAGGGGAGAGTTATGATGAAGTGTTTTCTCCCACTGTAAAGAGTGAAACTTTTCGCTTAATGCTTTCCATTGCTGCTGTAAGACAACTAGCAGTGCACCATTTTGATGTTGATGCTGCATATCTGCATGCAAATTTAGACCATGAAGTATTAATGAGACAACCCCCTGGGTTTGAAGAGGAGAATGGTGCAGTCTGGCGTTTGAGAAAGGCTGTTTATGGTCTCAAACAAAGTGGAAGGTGTTGGAACCAGTGTTTAAATGAAGCCCTTGTAAAACTTGGTTTTAAAAGGAGTGTGGCTGATCCATGCCTGTACACCAAGGGATCAGGCAACAAATATCTAATGCTCTTAGTCTTTGTTGATGATTTGCTTGTGGCAGGGAGTTCCACAGATGAGATCCAGAAGCTCACAAGTCAACTGGAAAAGAGGTTTAAGCTTAAAGCCTTGGGGCCTGTAAGCAATTACTTGGGAGTAGAAGTAAGGCAGGAAGCTGATGGAAGCTTCCTATTGAGTCAGAAAGAGAAAATTCTTCGTTTGATAGAGCAGTTTGGCATGGAAAACTGCAAGCCAGTTCAGACTCCCATGACACCAGATTTCCCAAAGACAGTGTGTGATGATAAATTTGATCAGCCTGAGTTGTATCACTCAAAAATAGGATCACTGTTATATTTAAGCCAGTGGTCAAGGCCAGACATTGCATGTGCTACAAATGTTCTGAGTCAACGTGTATCTAAACCCAGTACTGCTGATTGGTGTGCTTTGAAAAGGCTTATCAGATATCTAAAGGGGACATTAAATGTATGTTTGAAGATATCTAGTACACAAGACGAAAAACTAGAAGTATTTGTTGATGCGGACTGGGGAAGCTGTGTAGCTACCAGAAAATCTACAAGTGGAATGGTTATGATGTTTGCCAATTCCATAATTGGATGGAGGTCAAAGAAACAAGGATTTGTTGCAACCTCATCCTGTGAGGCAGAATATGGGAGCCTGTCGCTAGCATGCAATGAAATCATGTGGTTTATACAGATACTAAAAGATCTAAATTGTAAAGTTGATTTGCCTATCCAAGTGTATGAAGATAGCCAATCGTGCATTGCATTAGCGGGCTCGGAAATAATGAAATCTGCATCAAAACATATTGCTATCCGTCATGCGAATGTTAGAGATTGTGTACAGAATGGGGTAATCAAACTGGAGTATTGTCAATCACAAGATAATATTGCTGATTTGTTCACCAAGCCTTTGCCAGCAACATGCCATAATGAACTGATGACAAAACTGGGTTTATGTATATAATGTATGTATGTATGTATTGTTTCTGTTGGGGTTTTTCGCATTTAAAGAAACAGAAGGGGTGTCACGGCTAAAATGGCCGCTGTTTCTTTAATGCGAATAAAGCTGGGTCAGCATGACTCAGCGGTCTGCACCAAGTTGTATATATAAGTGAGAAATGTTAGTTTGTTGCTGAGGCTGGTGTTTGGGTTGGTTGGGGCTGGTGTGTGGAGTTATTCAGTCGTGTTTTGCACAAAGACTTTTAAGAATAAAACTCTGCAAGGATATTCTCGTGGACTCTTTTTGTGCCGACGAGGGTCCGAGGACCAGGCTGAAGAGGCAAAGGGAGGTCAGAACCTTTTCCTCCTTTTTTTTGCTTTTTACAAACACTGACAACCCCTATTGCTGAAAGCAGGTAACCAGCAGGGAATGCTTCAGCTCATCCTTTGCACTGTTGACTGAACACCCCATGCTGTGCAGATAATGGAGAAAGCTCATAAATTGCATACCTTCTGGCATCCTGGCCAACTCTATTATGCTGGTGTAAACCCTGGTGCACCAGAATCCCAGAATGGCAGCAAATAAAATCTGCTCATACGTCAGCATGTCCTGCTCCTCCCTGATACTGATATTCATTTTGTTTTTTCCAGAATGACTGTCAATTGAGAAATTTAATGGCTAACTTCCTCATATTTTTAAACTGCTCTTTCACAAAATATGACCATCAAGTTAAGGAGACCCTCCAGTTACACCAAAACAGCAAGGTTACATGCATGGCCCTGCTGAGAGTTTTATCTTCCCAAAGGCTGTGTGAAACAGTAGAGGTTGTCTCTATTTCATCTAGAAGAAAGTCACACAACATGAGAGAGAGAGAGAGAGAGAGAGAGAGAGAGAGAGAGAGAGAGAGAATGTACACCTAGGAACTGTGATGAGGAAAAGCAGCTGCACTGCCATTTGTGTTGCATTACCTGAGGTTAGAACCAGAATGGGGAACCTGAAGACCTTCAGATGCTGTTGGACTCCAACTCCCACCATTCCTTACCACTGACCATGATGGATGGAGATGCTGTGAGCTGGAGTGACAACATCTAGAGGTCACAAATTCCCCATCTGTAGATTAGAAAGTGGATTAGATTTCGGTCCGCCCCAAATCTGAAACTCTTCCTTGCAAGCAGATCTCTGCATTGCCAATGATCTCAAAGAGCTGGGAACCCTTGCCCTGGAAATGTCCAGGTTCCCAGGGAGGTCTCAGACTCCCAGTCATCTACCCTAGGAACACAGGAGGAGAGGGCATAGCAAGCCAAGCAAAATATTCAGGGCCACTGCTGAAATGTCCAGCTATTGGCACATGAGACTAAGGGGTAGAGACTCCAGCAACTACATAAAAGCTCCAGCCTTCTAAAACTGGGGAAACAGAGAGAAAGTCAGCACCCTCTTCCAGTTCAGTCAGAATACACAAACAAAACCCTCGACTTTGAAGGTGTTTTCCATTGCCTAGGAGCTGTTTGTGCCCCTTGGGGTGCCTCCTCTGGGCACTTTGAGTCACTCGCTCATCTAGACAACAATGAGACTACATCTTGCTTAAAGAGAAACAGCAAAAGTTGGATACTGCAGTTGCATTATGCCATCAGCAATGCTAGACACAGCAGTACGGTTCCCTCCAATTACTGGCATGCTCTCCTAGGGTTATGGCGCAGCATTTTGTTCTAAGCTCATGGGGAGTTTACAAATCATTTCATCATCTACAGATTATTTCCCAAGGTGTTACCATTTGCTTAGTCATTTGGGCTACCTCTTGCCATTTCATATGCATACTTGTACATTTGGTTTGGTTGTTTATGCAGCCCAGTTTTCCAGGTTAATAATCGTTTTGAATCCTTTTCGAAAGCTGCATTTTGACTGCTGACAATAAGCATTTTTATGACTTCCCAAATTTGAGTGCTTCCACTGGTTCGTATGTGTTTCTGCATATGAAGACATGAAATATATATTTGGGACTGGCAGAATATGGAAGTTTGTTTGTTTGCAAAGTGGTCTTCACTCTATAGGCTGCTTTTACATGCTTCTCCTTAAACTGTTTATCTGGCACGTCAGCAGGCAGCTGGTGGAACAAATAGTAGATGCTAGGAAGCACATTCATTTTTTAAAGCGTTAATACACCCAATCCAAATGACAGTAATGTGCTTCCATCCGTTAAGCTCCTCTTTAAATGTTTTGGATTGGAGGGTCATAATTTAAATGAAATGCAACCGCCAACCTGGAAGGTCTAAACACTGACATTATTTCCCTGTCGGGGGGGGGGGGGGGAGAGAGGTAAGCCTAGCCAGTAAGTACCCTTTCACCAAATCAAAAATCCTGAACTAGAAGGCTCCCAAATTTAGAGAAATATAGACATTCATAACATAAAAAATAAAAATAAATATTGCCACCTTTTCTTGCTTCCCCTGCTCTCGCCAAATCATATTACTTCCAAACAACGAGGAAGCTAGCATCTGGATTATTAATAAATAGCCAGGGGGTGTGGGAGGATAGAATATAATGTGACTGAGATTCAGTTCTGTGGGCTACAAGCCTCCTGTTGGGTAGCCCCATTGTAATAATTGCAACAGGCTATCAGAAGCGATGTAAATGACAATGGTAACAAAGAGCGCCATCACTGGTGATTAATAAAAGAAGACAAGCACGTGACACTTGATCAGCTTTCTGTTCAACTTGCTATCATGGCTGAACTAGAATTTTGTAAAATAAATGAAATTATAGTGAGTTGAAGTTCAGCTTCGTAGACTTGTTTCCTCAGCAGTTTTAGCGCAGGTTCTAAGTATTATGTTCATCCCTTGTTCAGAATGGATATGGGAATTCATGCCAGCAGGGTGTGTAACAGTGAGAGGTGGTGTGTCTCTCAACACTGTTTTTTAACTTGTCTAGCTAATCTGCACTGGTGGTAGTATAAGTTGTTCTCTGAACAACTTGGAACCAGTTTGCCTAGAAATTGCCTTACTCCACATGCACCAACCTTTCCGGTCAGTGGAACTGTAAGAACTCCATGGTTTGGGGTGGCAGCGCCGATATTTTGGAACTCCCTGTCTATTGAGATCAAGCAGACTCCTTCACTGTACGGTGGAATGGCTTGGCTCCCGAACGCCACAAACCCGGAAGTGAGTGTTCCGGTTGGTGAACATTTTTCAAAGCCGAACATCTGAAGCAGCTTCTGATTGAGTGCAGGAAGCTCCTGTAGCCAATCAGAAGCCATGCCTTGGTTTCTGAACCGTTTCGGGAGTCGAGCGGACTCCTGGAACGGATTAAATTTGTGAACCAAGGTACCACTGCACTCTTTTTGGCACCTGCTAAGAACATTGGGCGGGTGGCGCTATGGGTAAAACCTCAGCACCTAGGACTTGCCGATTGCATGGTTGGCGGTTTGAATCCCCACGGCGGGGTGTGCTCCCGTCGTTCGGTCCCAGCGCCTGCCAACCTAGCAGTTCGAAAGCACCCTTGGGTGCAAGTAGATAAATAGGGACCGCTTACCAGCGGGAAGGTAAACGGCATTCCGTGTGCTGCGCTGGCTCGCCAGATGCAGCTTGTCACGCTGGCCACGTGACCCGGAAGTGTCTGCGGACAGCGCTGGCTCCCGGCCTCTAGAGTGAGATGAGTGCACAACCCTAGAGTCTGTCAAGACTGGCCCATATGGGCAGGGGTACCTTTACCTTTACTTTAAGAACATTCATACAAAGTTGAGGTCATTTTATTCTGCTTTAGCATTTTAAGATTTTTATGCTTCAAAGTAGGGGTGTGAATTTTTCGGGATTTAAATATTTTATCTTTTGTAAACCTGCTTTCAGGTTTGTTTGGGTTGGTTTTTTTTTTACAATTGAACAGTGTACACTTTTTATGAAACAAATAATCTATTGCTAGAATCAGAGAAATAGTGACCTTTATTAACCAGGCAAACCACACCATCAGTGTCTATGGGACTTTGTTATGTTTATATATTACATTAAGATTCCACCTTTACTCCAAGGAGCACTAAACAGCATACATGGCTCTCTCCCCCATAGTATACTGAAAGCTTAAAATCACTATGGAATGTCTACTAAGTGTATAGCTGTAACTAAATAATTTTAACATATATTTAAGCCTGCAACACTGTACAAAAGTAGTGCCAGTTAGTGATGAATATTTTAGTTTAGTGGGCCCAAAGACTGCCTGCTACATCCCTTTATATGTTTCGCTATACACATTTCACCAATATTGAGTTCATTTTTATTAACAAAAATATACAGCTCTCTCCTTCACAACAAAGATAAAAACGTTTATAAAGAATGCATTTGTGGATCCTTTATTTTTATTTTTTTTGAACTTAAGTCATTCAATACAGTTTTGAACAAGTCTAAAGAGATTTTAAGGCAGGCATTTTGTATTATATCATTCCCCAGGGTTATATGTATGATCGTCTTTACTAAAGCTTCTTTCGCTCCCAGTTGAATAAATATGCATTTTATTTCACTAATCTTGAAACAACAGGAATAAAGTTTACCCAGGTCTTTTATACCTCAGAGAACAAAACAAATACTACAAATCTTTAGAGAGAAAGGATATACAAAAAAGGCTTGAGGTGAATGTTTCAAAGTAAATATTCTTAAATGATGTGCAAATTATTCCAGCACTTGAACACGATTTATGAAAGCGGATTAAGCAGCTGAAACAAGAACCTAGTTTAAACTGTTGGGCTTCAAAGCCAAAGATGAGAGGTGGTTACAGGAGAGGGAAGAAGAAACCAGATAGCAATCTATGGTGAAGATTTCCGATTGATATTCTTTAATTTACTCTCTCGTACATTAGCTATCTTTTCACTCAGACTTAAACATAGCAGGAAGTATAAAATTGCCTTCTTTTTTTTACAGCAATGTTCCATAAAATTGAAATATGTACTGGTGGTAATCGAGTAATAATAATGAGATAATTAACAGCTTAATGACTAGTTAACTATTTATTGTTGCATACAAGAAGTGAGCAAAAGAACTTGAACCAATAACATATCATCCATCCAAAAGCAGTTATTGTTTATGGACAATCTACAACTCTTCCCTTCAAGGAGGGATTTTCATATGGTTCAATAGATCCTTCTTGCTCTCCTCTACCCACAGCAGGCATGTGGAGAGGCACGTGCTGGCAGCCTACAGAGCAGGCTGCAAAATGGGAATTCTGTACATATGTTTTATACCCCCCAGTCAGTCATTCCCTTGCATGAAGCAGAATGCACAGATTTCTCATTGCCTGGTTTGGCTGGACTCACTGCATATTGTAGTGGTGGAAAGGAACGGATGGATTGAATTGAGAAGGCCCATTTCTCCAATTTTTCACCCACTTTGAAACAATCTGTTTTGTTTTGGCACTGTTGGGCAGTTAGGTGAAGAGAACAGACCCTCCAAGTCCCAGATTTACAAAAGCTGTCCCGGTTTCTGATTCAGTCCCAGAATATCCCGCTTTTCCTTATGATGTCCCTATTTTCATCAGAGAAATGTTAGAGGGTATGGCAGGAAGCCCCTGTTTTCATTGGAGAAATATTGGAGGGTATGGAGTTATCCGACCCCAAAGCCATCTGAAGGCACTCCTGTATAAGGAAGTTTTTTAAATGTTTAATGTTTTTGTATATGCTGGTAGCCACCCGGAGTGGGTGGAGTATAAATAGCAATAGTAGTAGTAGTAGCAGCAGCAATAATAATAATAATAATAATGGAATAGTATGTCCCTACTTTCATCAGAGAAATCATAGAATCACGTTGCAGGCTATGAGAGAATGGGCAGCTAGGTGAAGAGGGGAAGATAATGAAAACAGCCACCATTCTCCTGCCTTGCCCCAAAGTCCTATTCTTAGGTTCTTTTTGAATTTTGGAGAATTCAAAATAGCTACTGTCACAAAAATGGCAACTTGTCACCTTCTCTGTACAATATCGGTGAAGATTATATCCATGTATCAATACCACTGACCAACGAATAAAGAGGGCACAAGACTAATAACTTTTTATGTCATGGTGTAATAGCCAACCCCACATACTTATGAAATGTTAAGTACAGCCCAATTGTAAAGAATGATTAGTGTTAAGTTCACATGGTTCTGTAATGAGCCTGCTATTCTATTAGGTAAAGGAAAATGTAATGATCTTACCCAGAGAAGATTAATATCTAACATTATTATGTCTTAAAATTTAGATGGTTCAATAAAAGCGAATTAAGTGAACAAATACGAGTTTTCTCTGCCAAACGTTTAAATGGATGCTATTTTAAAATATTATTATATTCAAACTAATATTATCAAAAACTGCAATGAAAAGAATACTGGGGAGTGCTATTATCCTGCTGTAATTATTAGTGATTGCATCAAATAACAAATGACAGAGAAATAATCAAGCTGGAAGCAGGAATGAGGAAGTGGATCCCTTAATTTAAAAGCTACCAATACAATATAAATTGCCACCATTTTCCAGATTGAGGAAATTATAACATAATGGTCTTGACCCAGAGACCCTTAGGCATGGCAAGGGGCTGCATGAATCTGTGTGTCTATACCTGCCCAACAGATGACTGCTGCAGTGAGTTTTACAGGGCCAATTATCTTGCATGGGGAGAGAATGTATAATGAGATGTTTTCTGTGGTATCATAGGAGCATCTGTAGAACAGACCACTCCCATGTTGCTGTGGTAACTTTTATGAAGGAGCACCAGATGAACAGTATCGGTAAAGACTGTACCCATGTATCAATACCATCGACCAACAAATAAGAGGGCACAAGACTAACAACTTTTTATGTCATGGTATAATAGCCAACCCCACATACTCATGAAATGTTAAGTACAGCCCAATTGTAAAGAATGATTAGTGTTGCCAGAGTGGTGCATGCTCTAGTTATCTCCCGCTTGGACTACTGCAATGCACTCTATGTGGGGCTACCTTGGAAGGTGACCCGGAAACTACAACTAATCCAGAATGTGGCAGCTATACTGGTGACTGGGAGTGGCCGCCGAGACCATATAACACTGGTCCTGAAAGACCTACATTGGCTCCCAGTACGTTTCCGAGCATAATTCAAAGTGTTGGTGTTGACCTTTAAAGCCCATAACTGCCTCGGCCCAGTATACCTGAAGGAGTGTCTCCACCCCTATCGTTCTGCCCGGACACTGAGGTCCAGCGCCAAGGATCTTCTGGTGGTTCCCTCACAGCAAGAAGCAAAGCTACAGGGGACCAGGCAGAAGGCCTTTTCGGTGGTGGCGCCCGCCCTGTGGAACTCCCTCCCATCAGATGTCAAAGAGATAAACAACTAGCTGAAATTTAGAAGACATCTGAAGGCAGCCCTATTTAGGGAAGTTTTTAATGTGTGACATTTTAATGTATTTTAAATCTTTGTTGGAAGCCGCCCAGAGTGGCTGGGGAAACCCAGCCAGATGGGTGGGGTACAAATTATTATTATTATTATTATTATTATTATTATTATTATTATTATTATTTGTGGTGGGTATGATTGCTTCAAACGTTAAGTGTGCTACTGCTGGATCAGGAGAACCAGGTGAATAAGACTATCATTCAGGGGCACTGACTTGCACCCCACATTGGGGGGGGGTGAGTACACTAAAACAGAGATGTCCAAATTCATCTGGGGGTATATGCAACAGCAGGAATCCCACCCCACAGCAGGCACTTCTTGCACTAGACCTGTACCAATGTCAAGGGACAACACTGTTTCCAGTCCACAGTTAAGCAAGGATGAGAATATTGAGTACAGGAAACATAAGAGTCCATGGCACCTTCTCTTCAAAGAGTCTGAGAATCAAGCAGCATTCATGCAACATTATGAACCCTGACATGGCCTGAATGAAACAAACAGCAATGGAATGGGTATGTCATCTGTGAGGACATAGCTCCGTCCTAGACTGCCTCACTTAAAAAAATAATGCATCTAGCTGTTTTACTTATGGATATAAAAGGAACAGCAATGAGAAGGAGGGATAAGAGGTATCAGGTTGCACATCTAGGACTGGAGGATGAAGAAGGAGTGGTTGCTCCTCACATGTGAGAAAGTCTGGCTTGTAACCCAGATCTGCCCCAAAGGAAAAATTCAGACTCCTGGAGTAGATAGAGTCTCTATCACCAACATGGAACATTGTCTACTATCAGCTGACTTTATGGCTATAACATCAGCCTATTTTTGGTACTTTAAAAATTTTCCTTTTCATTCCTTAGCATTATGCAGCATCATGCCTGATGAAGAAAAGGTGCAGCATACAAGCTTCAAAATGTGACAGTGATCCAGAAAACTGCAAGGATCTGCAATTTATATTTACCAGGGCAATGTAAGGCTTCATGCTCACAGGGGATGTGATCTACAGCAGATAATGCAAACCCCAATGCTCTTGTAGTTTGAAGATTGCTGAATTGTAGACGGTGCTGAAATATACTGCATCCTTTGACAGCCATCAATGAAAAGCCTATATCACAGTAGTTTGTTATACCAGGACCATAACATTGAAAAGAATTAACTCCAAAAGTGGTTTGAGTTGTGCAAAGCATATTTCCTACCTTAAATGAGAATCTTCCCTACTAATTATTTCAGTTCCATGGTTTGTTTCAGTTTAAATGTAAACAATAATAATTAGGTGATATACATCAGAGTAGGCCCATTAAAATTGTAGCCCATTGATTTCAGTGGATCTCCTCTGGGTATAACTTGGACATCACTCATAATAATAATAATTATTATTTAAATGTATATATTTCTTTAGTTTGCAGAGAAGAGCAAATAACATGAACCACCACAGAAATGCATTTCAATTTTATAAACACCTTTTGCAATGCCATCATTGCAAATACTGTAACATACCGTCTTTGTGCTCCGCAGTCAAACTGGACAATGGAACGACCACCTGTTAACTGCTAACAACATGTCATTACCAGTTCTCATGCCTTTTTAAAGCAATTTTGGCTCTGGCTGCCGATAATTCTGGCGACGATACTGGTGTGAACATTAAGGGCATAGAAAGCCAAAGGCAGAAAACTGACAATACAGTTTGTGCTTTGACTACGAATAAGTAAGCACATGCTAACATTTTTCTAATTCCACATAATTACTGAGTCTCAAGGGGATGGAAGAAAATTCCAAATACATATTTGTAAGGCAACTCAGTCTATACTATTTAAACACACACAAAGCTTAAACCAGTCGGATTTCACGTTGGATTGTTTCTACGTCTAAACACAAAGTTTAAGCACGACAGGGGACCCTCAGAACTTTTTGTAGTTCAAGTGCTGGGTTGTATGCTAACTTTATATCATTGGTGGGAACTTGATCTGTCTTCTAAATCATTACTGAAGAGATGTTAGATTTATGATGCCAAGAAGCATAAAAGACAACAACAAATGGTGAGACAGCTTACTGGCATTTTGCCCAAAAAAATGGCAAAGAGGTAGAGGCCCTTGGATTGTGTCTGTTCACCATGAGCCATTTTTAACTAGGGTTGAATAAAGCAATAGTATAAGGAGTTCTACCAAAGCTAAGATTTACATTCCAATATGTACAAACTAGAAAAAGACATGCTTGCTAAAGTAATAAATATATTCAATATTATTTCTACATAGATGTATAATTTTGGGACATTGAGTACACTGATGCCTTTTCACTGGAAATTAAATCTGTTTATTTGGCTATTTATATCCAAATTACTTATCATCTCAGGTATAGCTAACTGGGACCTACATGTACCAGTTAGATAATATTTGAAAGCCAAGGACAAACAAATTGGGAAGGCTGTTGTATTCATACCCTGCTTGCAATTATGAGCTCAACAGTGGCATTTGACTTGATAGTGCTGGAAACAGAATGCTGGGCTACATGGACTTTTGGTCAACCCATCAAAGATCTTAAGCTAAGATCCCTAAGAGTTGGTGAAGTAGTGCATGAAGGCGAGCTGGGTCCTTTATCCCGAGGCCTGCCGCTTGATGATATTCAGCTTTCAGATTCAATGTTGGTGGGCTGCATCCGTTGCTCAAAAACAGACCAGAAAGAAAAGGGTGCCTTGGTTAAGTTGATGGCAACCATGAAAAGTGGTCCCTGACCCGTAAAGGACACAAAAAAGTTTCTGGACCTCAGGCCCCTGGTTCCGGCCCTTTCCTAGTACATGAGGATGGGACCCGTCTTGCCGGACAGCAGTTTATTCGTGTGGTGCGCAAAGCTATTGAAGCTTGTGGGCTTCTGGCTAGAGAATATGCTGCCTACTCTTTTAGGATTGGGGCCTTCCGGTGGTTTACCCTTACCGTACTTCCTGCGCATTGGGCAGGAGCCAGATATAGTAGGGTCCATTCAATGCCTAAGCCAATACCGCTCACATTCTGTAATCAGTAAAGTTGTGGCCAAATTTGCCCAATAACATAAACCTAATATCCGTGTCCTTGTGTGTGTTATTTCCCAACGAGGGGGTGGCTGCAGGGTCTTGACACGCAAATCCGCTCCACTTCCCAGTGGGGAGGAGTTGCGGTGGACTGCATGCTCACCCACTCCCTGCCCTGCCGGGGTGGGGGACTTTGTCCCCCCTTGCCTGGGGGTCCCGGCCACATCAGGGCCCGCCCAGCCAATCCCCATGGTCAGGGGGCGTGGCTGGGACCGTTTAAATCAGAGGAGTGAGGCAGAGGGCTTCCTCTTTGGCTTGCTTCCTCAATCACACGCCCTCCCTCCCTATTTTGCAGGTTTAGGCACTGGCCTTGCTATGGACCTCAGTTGGTCGCCGTTGAGGGGCCTGGTAGGAATTTTTCCACTTGGCAAATTGGCACTGGCCATGTGGTTTTTGCCTACCTTGTAGCAATCATCACAACTTTGTTAGGGTTGTGGTTAGGTATTGTTTGACCTTGTGATGGGAGAGGGGAGGTGTGGCCATCACTGGCCCCTCCAAGCTGAAGGGTATTCCGTTAAAGGAATCTGGGGGTGTTCATCTTGTCCGAAGCCCAGGTCGGGAGCTAGGGCCATGACACAACCCCTACGGGAACACCAGGAGAGATTGAATTCCATGTGCTTTAAAAACTTAAGAAGAATTTTGCTCAATCAGGCCAAGGGTTACCTAGTTCAGCATCCCACAATAGACTGCTAGATGTCTCTTAGAATCCCCCAAGCAGTGTGTGATAACCGATAACTACTGAATGTGATAACCGATAACTACTGAATGTGCTGTTTTAGTTTGGAGGAGTTGTTTTTTTAAAAAAGCATTGTGTAAAAACCAGGCACCCCCTCAATCTTGTACTCAGGCCCTGGCTTAAGTCTTTGCATAGTGTTTTATTATCATTCTTATTTTAAAAAGCATAAAAGGTTTCATTGAACACATGAAGGCTACCCTCCTCCATGGACTTCTGCCATTCCAATATGTTATACCTTTTTTCTGAAGTTAGCTCCATTGCATGCCATCCCACATTTCATCTTTAAAAGATTATTATTCTTTCACACAAACCCCTTCGGCAGTAAGGCTACCTGTCCATGGAGATACAATAAAGGAAGGAAGGAAGGAAGGAAGGAAGGAAGGAAGGAAGGAAGGAAGGAAGGAAGGAAGGAGGGAAGGAAGGAAGGAAGTTGAAGATGGCCATTGCAGTGCCTGGAATCAAGGGAAGAACCTTGGATAGTAACACTGAAATGCATGAAAGAAGATGTAAGTGAAATCATCTGTCTTGACCAGAAACTTTGGCAGGGATTCAGACTTGTGGAAACAAAAGCAGTTTTTACCCAGCTTCCTCCTCTCATTGAAGGCTCTACAACCATCCTATGCCCATTTGAAGGGATTCCTGATCCTCATGATCTGGAGGAGATAGGCAAGCCTTAATTTTTAAATGCAACTGGTTATAGGAATTTCATCCTTCAGCTCAACACACAGTTTTTTCCAAGTGTTTGGACTTCCAAGTATTAGAACAGAATTAGGGTTAGGAGCCATTGGCTAAATATGAATAATATGAATTGTGTTGGCCCAACCACTTCCACCTTGGTTATCTAAAACTCTTTGCTTTTCACATTCTCTATGAGGTGGTTCAGTCAGCTTAATATTGTGAAAGAAACATGCTTCTGATTTTTCTATTTATGCAGGAGAAGTCACAAGGTCATGAAAATCGTGCCCCTCGCCACTACACTGTTCAGGCCTGTAGACCTCTTGCATAAAGAGTTATTTGCAGAGGCCAGCCAATATATCATCTAAACCAGTTTTAAGTTCTCTCATAGTTCCATGCTAATGCACTATATGAAAAAGTACTCTCGTTGATCCAATTGTCTTCTTGCACAAATGTTTTGGATGTCCTCCAAATCACTCAGATAGCTGCCTGAATTGCATTACAATAAGCATGCTATGATGTAATATATCTTTAAATATACATAAGAGGGACTTACTCAAAGACCTTCTGTTTTCTGCCTTTGGCTCCTTAGATTCAGCCTCAAAGCTGCTCAGCAATTCAGAGCTAGAGGATCTTGCAAGCTTGAACTCATTTTTCCTTGACTTGTTAGTCTTCTCTTTGGGCTAGAAGAGAAAAATGATAAAGAAATATATGGAACAATATGCTTGATTTAAAATGTCTGACTGAAAGGAAACAGAGACCAAGAAAACTAAAATACGTTTATCCTATGTTGACAAAATAAATATTAAAAGTTCTGAAAAGTACGGTACAAGATCTGTTCAGCACAATGCTGCTAAAATTGTGATACTTATAAGTGGGTTTTGATTCTGTAAATAAAAATGAGAAATGAAAATACATTGGAGACTGCTATATAAAAGTTGGGCACTTTTATGTGAAAATGCCAAACTATGAAAAGATTTTTCTTCCATGTCTGTGGGTTGGACCCTGAGTTCATTCCTGCTAGTGGGAGTATGCTCTGAGTAAAGGTCTGTTTAGGGTATGTTTCCACTGGTAGAGGGGGAAGTTACGTAATTTTTGCTGATTCCCCCTTCTCGCTGAAATAACCAATGTCAATTCTCACACTTGAGGGGATTGTTGCAGAAGGTTGATCCAGAATGTAGGAAGTGTTGCTATAGCAAAGTCATCTGCCAGTTCCCCTACTGCAGAGTTTCCCAAACTTGGGTCTCCAGATGTTTTTGGACTACAACTCACTTCATCCCTAGCTAGCAGGACCAGTGGTCAGGAATGGTGGGAATTGTTGTCCAAAAAGAGCTGGAGACCCAAGTTTGGGAAACCTTGCTCTACTGCATCAAAGGCCTTCTGTCCTGCAGGGAATGTGTTGGAGAAGCAGACCCCTCCCTGCACTCCTTGGATTAACTTTTGGCATGATCATGATATCAAATGACTGACAGGTAGGTAAGTTGGGCAATAAAGATCTAGCCCACCAGGCTAAAAAGGTTCCCCACTCCTGTTCTAGGAGTAAGACTGTAATCCAGGATTCATTTACTGGCTAATAAATCCACAGAACACAGCACAACTTACTGCCAAGTAAGCATTATAGGATAAACTATAAATTAATTTATAATATGGCTTCTGTTTTGCTTTAAAGACTCCATATGTTGAGTGCAGAATTGAGGTTTCATTACTCAAGTGTCCACATAAACAATAATTGTGAGGAAGATTTATTTATTTTTGGCAGGAACTAATTTAATTTTTTCCCTTCCTTTATTCTAATCAGCTTAAGGAAGCATATATATATATATATATATATATATATATATATATATATATATATATATATATATATATAGTTCTTGCACACCCATTGTTTCCTTACAACAACCCTGTGAGATAGCCTGATATGGCAATAAAAATGGTGTTTAAACACCAGGCATGGGCAGAAGGGCACTTGCCATCACATTCTCCAATCACATTCTTGGTAAAAAAAAAATCTGCACAAGAATTAGTGTTGGGGGAGGGGGCACCTTTCACTGTATGCAATGAGAGCTTCCACCCCACCCCCACCCCACTGAAATGCTAGCTGCCATGCAGGGTAGAGAATTGATTTTCCAAATTGCAGCCAGGGAGGGAAGGCTTAAATCATGGGTAGGCAAACTAAGGCCCGGGGGGCTGGATGCGACCCAATCGCCTTCTAAATCCGGCCTGCAGCTAAATCCGGGAATCAGCTTTTTACATGAGTAGAATGTGTCCTTTTATTTAAAACGTATCTCTGGGTTATTTGTGGGGCCTGCCTGGTATTTTTACATGAGTAGAATGTGTGCTTTTATTTAAAATGCATCTCTGGGTTATTTGTGGGCACAGGAATTTGTTCATCCCCCCCCAATATAGTACGGGCCCCCCCACAAGGTCTGAGGGACAGTGGACTGGCCCCTGCTGAAAAGAAATTGCTGACCCCTGGCTTAAATCTTCCCTCACTGCATCCTACAGTACCATAGGCTATCACTTCCCATGCCTTGCATGTATTATTTTTTAAAAAAGAAAGACACACATGATGGCTAATCCTGTGATTAATGCAATGTATAGAGAGGCACTGCTGTACAGTTTATTTAAAGCCTTTTGAGATAATATCATCAGATAGGATTGCCTTGGCATTTTCAGTTTCAAGGTGTTTTACAATTCTTATTCGTTTGTCTCACTATTAGGGCTTTAGAAGGGGTGTGTAGATTGGACATCAAAATGCCTCCAAAACGCTCGCAACAAGTTCTATTGAAAAATGCAGTGAACAAGGGCAAAAAGGATACATGCTGCACAAATAGTTCTAGCATAATTAGGAGAGTTGAAAAGTGAAGTTTATACTAAGTACATTCAAATGCACATGAGGAGTAGTGGTGGCATAAATAGAAATTGGGAGGGAGAGGCAATTAAAATGGTTGTCAGAAAATACAGTCCTAAAATACCAGTGAGAAAGAAAGGAGTAACAACAATCAGATACATCAGAATATTTTCTAGTGCCATTCTGACAAATAAATAATATGAAAATGCATAAAAGACTCATACGTATTAATAGTCATATGAAAGATTATATACTGTAGATAGCATAAATAGAAAATGTAAAAATTCATTAGTTATTAAGCGCTTGTGTGCTTTTACAACCCACAGTAAACCAGTGTTGTCATTATTTCACAGCAATAAATGCACCATTCTGTCTTAGGATAGAATCAAACTTTACTCCAATAAGGAGAAAATAAGCTCAAGGAGAATAGAGAGATTTCTGAAGGATAAAGGAGTGCAGAAAATCACAATGGAGAAAAGACAACAGCTGAATACCCCAATTGGAATTGATGAAATAGAAGATGTAATTAAAGAGTTAAAGAGGGGAAAAGCCCCAGGTCCCGACGGATTCACTGCAGGTTACTACAAAGAAATGAAACCCATCCTGGTAGGACCTCTGAAGGAAACTATGGATAATATTTTAAGGAAGGGAGAATTCCCAGAGACTTGGAAGGAGGCATATATTACGTTTATCCCCAAGCAAGAAGCAGATTTGACCCAGGTTAAAAACTATAGACCGATCTCACTGTTAAATGTAGATTATAAAATATTTGCAGGGATTCTAGCAAGGAGGTTGAGGAGACTGCTATCAGAAACCATTCACAGGGACCAAGCAGGATTCCTGCCAGGACGGCAGATGAGAGAACATAAGAAACATAATTAACATGCTAGAGTACCTATCTGTCAAAATTAACAAACAGGTCATAATGATGTTTGTGGATGCCGAAAAGGCATTCGACAATGTTATCTGGGACTTTATGCTGAAAAACCTAGAGTATATGGAAGTGGGGAAGGACTTCCTTAGTGGAGTAAAAGCCATATATACAGATCAGAAAGCTAAACTGATCATTAACAACATAGTGACAGAAGAGATAAAGATACAAAAGGGAACAAGACAGGGATGTCCGCTCTCCCCGCTTCTGTTCATAATGACTTTAGAAATCTTACTGAACTCTATAAGGCAGAACCAAAAAATAAAAGGAGTGCTAGTCGGAAAGAATGCATATAAGATCAGAGCCTATGCGGATGATGTAGTTATAATGACAGAAGAACCAACAGCAGCAACAGGAGAGATACTAAGGGAATTAGATCAGTTTGGAGAGGTAGCAGGGTTTAAATTAAATAAGACCAAAACAAAAATAATAGGCAAAAATTTAGACCAGAAACTGACAGAGACAATACAACAGCAAACACAAATAGAGGTGGTGAAAAAAGTGAAATATCTTGGTATTTGGATAACACCTAAGAACATAGACCTATTCAAAAATAACTATGAACCGACGTGGAGGGAAATAAGAAAGGACCTGGAAATCTGGGGAGGGTTGAAACTGTCATTCTGGGGAAGGATCAACACAATTAAGATGAATGTGCTCCCAAGGCTGATGTTCTTATTTCAAACTATCCCTATAATTAAAGGAAACCGAATTTTTAAGGAGTGGCAACGAGTGCTTTCGAGATACATCTGGCAAGGAAGGAAACCCAGAATTCAGTTTAAACTATTGACAGATATAAAAGAAAGGGGAGGCTTCGCCTTGCCGGATGTGAAATTATACTATGAGGCGGTTTGCCTATGCTGGGTTAAAGATTGGGTAAGGTTAGAGAATAGGGAACTACTAGACCTGGAGGGCCATGACAACAACTTCGGCTGGCATGCCTATTTATGGCGGGATAAATGGAAGATATATAGGGGATTTGGGAACCATATTTTCAGAGGACCACTAATCGAAATATGGGATAAATATAAGAATTTGCTGGAACCAAAAACACCGCACTGGCTTTCACCTCTAGAAGTTATGTGTGTGAAGGCTACTAATATGAGAAGTAATTGGGCAACATATAATCAGTTAATAATTAAAGAAGAGGGGGAATGGAAAGTACGACCGTATGACCAGGTTAAGGAACATGTTTATGACTGGCTACACCATCTCCAGGTGAGTCAGATGTTTAGGAAGGATCTTAAAGAGAGAGGTTATATAGAGAAGGAATCCAAGTTTCAGACGGAGATCATAAACAATGAAGAGAAGATTGTATCGAAAATGTATAGGATACTGTTGGATTGGAACCTAGCAGACGAGGAAGTTAAGTGCGTGATGACTCGCTGGGCAAAGGATGTGGGACATAATATACTATTTGAAGATTGGGAAAAACTCTGGAAGGAAGGATTAAACTTTACGGCGTGTATAACGATAAAAGAGAACATAATGAAGATGTTCTATAGATGGTATTTAACACCTAGGAAACTATCGAAAATGTATAAGGTGGACAACAAGTGTTGGAAATGCAGGGTTAGTGAAGGCTCCTTCTATCACATGTGGTGGGAGTGCGGAAAAGTGAAACAGTTTTGGGGAAAAATCTATATAGAACTGAAGAAGATTCTAAAATACACGTTCTTAAAGAGACCAGAAATTTTCTTACTAGGTATATTAGGTCAGGAGATAAAAAAAGAAGATTGTAGATTAGTGTATTATGCGGTCACAGCAGCAAGAGTGATGCTTGCCCAGATGTGGAAAAGGAAGGAAACACCAACGGTGGAGGAGTGGAGATCTAAGCTGTTAGATTATATGGAATTGGATAGACTTACAGGTAAAGTAAGATATATAAGAGACCAAAAGTTTATCAAGGATTGGGGAAAATATGTTGATTATCTGGAACTTATTAGTCAAAGGAAAATAACGCTAAAGGGATTCAGAGACACACTGTGAAAAAAAAATATATGAGTTATTGTTTAAAGACAAAAGGAGATTAAATAATGTATAATGTATAAGGATAATATATATCAAGAAATAAACACAAAAAGATACAATGACAATATATACTAAGAAATGTGTAACATAAGGTATCACTGCGAATGATTTTCGGGAAAGCTAAAGGAAGCCTTGAAAATGAAGACCAAACAATGTGGCTAATGTGAAAACCTAAGTTTGTGTATACTTTTCTTATATTTCTTATATTTCTTAAATATACTTTTGTACTTATTTTTTTTCTATTGTTACACTATTCTTCTTGGTGTAACACCTTCAGTGCGTTTGTCTATATATGTTTTACTTTTATGTCTTACCTTTATGAAACAAAGCAATAAAAAATATTGGAAAAAAAAGAATCAAACAGCATTTTAGTCCAGCAACACTTTTTATCTGGAATATTTATTTATTTATAGCATTAAAAATGCATATAGATCTTCACACACACATTTATATAGTGATTTAAAGGGGGGGTTCACATTATTAAGTTCACTTGCTTTAAAACTTGCTTAGATGTGTAAGCACATGCATTGCTCCATGATACTTTTATCAATAGCCAAAACAAATACATACCAATCTGTCAATTACATTTTTTATAGCATTGAACCACTCCAGTATGATGAAGTCAATATCTGAGTGAAGAAGGACCTCATTTCCGGATGCTGTTGTGATCTAAATGACAATGGGAATATCATAGGTAAGCAAACTATGTGAGATACACTTTTTCTTTTCATGTAATTCATTTGAGAAACACAGACGTTTCAATAGCTTGCCATTTTTTAATGCCACTGGTTCTAGAATTCTGGCAGTTAGGACATATACAGAACGTAGGAATGTAGGAAGCCTACAGTACTTACTCTTGAAATAATTCCCACTGGAAAGTGAACTTTCCAAGTAGATGATTTTCAGTGCTTGGAATTAACTAGTTCAGTTTAATGAAGTTCACTAAAGTAGTTCAAAAATCACTGATTTGGATAATTGCTGAGTGAACTAAAAGTAAATTAAGTTCATTTTGTGGTAAAACTCTGAATGATTTCTAGCTCATCTTCACATTCATTCCTACCCCTCCCCTTGCAGCAGGAAGCCTGCGTTTTTAGCTTTCTTTCTTTTTAAAATAAGTTAATTGAAAATGTATAAAGAAGGTTAGAAAGCAAAACTTAAAGCCAACTTTCTAAGGCTTAATAGGCAGAGATGGAGGCGCTGCTGTTGCTAAGGTTGCTTAGTCATTTAATCGCTGTTACTAAGCAAAACTACAAATGCAGGAACAAAGTGAATAATGCATTTTGCCTTTAACAGCTTTGTGGCTGGCACAAATAAAACAGGATGAGCAGAATAAAATTACGAGGAAGGCTTCACCTGTTGACATTTTGTCTGCCAGACATCTTATTACTTGTGTATGGGCCCTGTTTTACTTCATAATTCAGCATTGCAGCTGGTAAAATTCTGAATGCTCATTTGGTGTGTTTTTTTAAACCAAGGATGATTAATAAAACCATAGAATTGTAGAGTTGTCAAGCCCCTGTACTGCAGTAATCTCAATATGTGGTCATCCCTCCAATTTGGAACTATACCAAACCTTGCTTAGCTTTGGAAATGTGCTAGCAGTTTCCACTGCTGAATCACTAGATCAACTTTTTATAAAAAGTTCATTTGGAAGAATTTGAGCTGAACTAGTTTGTTTTGTAAAATAAACTGGAACCAGTTCCTCTTTTGAGAGGGTGAACTAGCACTAGTTCCTTTTTAAAATGAACAGACATAATGTCAGAAATGTACGGGCTATACCCATATGACTAAAAAATTTAAAAGCCATGTGGAATACACAATAAATACTTTAGGGCATGTTACAGTACACATGGGGATTCTGCATAAAATGCCCTTCCCATAATAGAAGAGTCTGATCCTTACCACAATGTTTGTGTTTATTTACTGCTTGGATGATGAGAAGGGGTGGGGATGAGACAGGGCTGATAATAATTGGACACTGAGGCCAGGGTGGTGATCAATTATCTAGGGGTGGCATTTTCCTGGCATCTCAGATAATTGTAAGGTGCAATGAGCTAACTCTTATAATGATAATCAAGTACTACTTCATTCCAGATGTGTTGATCCTAGGAGCATCTTCTGAGGTAATGCTTTAT
Source organism: Podarcis melisellensis (assembly GCF_964234715.1). NCBI lineage: Eukaryota > Metazoa > Chordata > Lepidosauria > Squamata > Lacertidae > Podarcis > Podarcis melisellensis. The sequence goes on along the minus strand of NC_138528.1, from coordinate 98,772,185 downwards.
ATTTATACTATTTATTTATTTATTTATTTATTTATTTATTTATTTATTTATTTATTTTAGCTCATTTTAATCAACTACGAATTTGTTTTCTCCTCTTCATGTCATCTTCCAGTGTCAACACTTCCTAAAGTTTTACTGATTGTTCTCAACTCTTTCTCAACTTGAGGGAAAGTTCCAGTTAATGGCTCAAGAGAAAGTAATAACTGTAACTTAAACTGGACAGATCATTGCAGCATTTAAGATGTTAATAGCCCAATGTACGGGCAGAGAAGTGATTCTGTATTAAAAGTCTGTTGCACTTCTTCCCCTTGGTCTTTATTTTTTCCAGATTCTCCACTGCCTCTAAGTAAATAAGGGATTATGGTTGCAATCTTTTGCACACTTACCTGGAGTATGTTTTACAACACAGTGAGGCTTATTTCTTAGTAAACTTCTATAGGATCCATCTATATGGATATTTGAAATAATAAATGGTTTTTCAAGTGTAGGAGAAACCCAACACAATGAATAGTTGGAATTCCACACATAATATTTCTAGGCAAGAAACTAGTCATCCCACCCTGTTTGATTATGTTGTCTTCCTAAATTATAGGCTGTGTGTACAACTTAAAACAGCTGTTGCCTATGGCAGGTGTTCATAGATATTTCTAAGAGCTAAAAATCTAAGCTGACCTAAATAAGAGACATCCATTATATTATATAGACCTGAGATGCATGCATGTAAGGAACATCCATTATATTTCATAGGACTGTGGTGCTCAGAAATAAAGCACATATATTTTACAGGATGCAGCAACTTCTATCACAGCAACAGTACAAAGGTAACTAACTGATGGAACCTATCGCTAACACTTTTCAAGTTTACAAATTTTAATTTTGGGTAGGTTTCAACTGTTTTATATGACACTACAAATGTATTAATGAGCAGTGAGAGACATGAATTAGACTAAACACAATGGTCAATCCAATCTAGTGCATCTCTTCCAGTACAAACAAACCACCACTTAAATTATTACAAGAAACAATATTTTCAAAGTAAAAGCAACACACGTAATTAGAGTGACTTTATTTTGAAGGCTTAAGAAGGAAGCAACATAGTTCACTCTTCCGTTGAGTAAATTTGAGCTTTATTAAAATACAAGTATTTCGGCATTGCATAAACATTTGTACCCTTATGATATGTAAAAGAGATACTTCAGTGCTAACAAGACCAAAGCAACATTCATTTTGAAAGAGTCTTCGTCTTAATGTGCTGTTTGTAATAATCATATATAATCGGTGATGTATGAATATATCAGCAAAAGTAGATCATAGAACAGGAAGAAGTGAATTCATTCAAAATACTTGCTATTCGAGATACAGTTCAAGTCTCTTTCTCTGTAATCTTCAGAGTTACTAAACACTTTCAAGAAGACTGCTACTGCTCTCTACAGTTTATATGCATCCACTTCTTAATTACAGTCAGTAATTGACTTTGTTCTGCTCTGTCCTAGACATTCAGAGCAAAGCATTTCCAAAGACTTTGGTTTGGCGAATTGCATTAAACTGTAGGTTTTTTTTTAACCCACTTCTATATATTTCCTACTTAGAATTCCTGATTAAAAAGTTCTTGGAAGGAATTGTTAAACCATATTTGCATTTCTAACAATAGCATTGTTAAGACCAATGGGAATATAATTCAGGGTGGGTGGGTGCCAGATTTGGCTTCAACAATTTACCACTGCAGTCCTAAACAATGTAATAAACAACAACAACAACCAAACAGTCTCCCCATGAAGGCAATTTTGAGCATATCAGCCATGGATGAGAAAAAAAACCCAAGGACTACAGAAATACAAAAGGGATTTTCCCCCTCAAAGTCTCCAGAAAAGCTGCTGCCCTCTGTTTTGCTTCTGTTGCTTTCTTATTTAAGATCTCGAAAAACAAAACAACCCTTCCTTTTGCGGGCATTCCATTTTCAAGACACACACTCTAAAAGAGAAAACTTATTTAAAGAGGCATTATGAGCCAGTGCTCACAGTGGTAGCTAGCTCAAAGGAATGAAGGATTTGTGCAGTCCTGATATTTTAATTTAGGCATTAGTTCAAGCAGGTGGTTCTGAGTCAGGATTCGTGTGTCCTCCTTCAGCCTCTGTCACTGACTCACTGTGTCAGTTTGAGGAGAAAAGTAAATTAATGGGCTGGATTCTGTACCATGCCTTTGCTTCCTGGAAAGCTCTTGAAATGTTGGCAGTGATATCTATTCCAAGAGCTGAAACGAAATAGCTGCCACATATTTGTAAACTGGATTCAAGCATTCCCAGCAATAGGTCCAATGTGAACTGGTGCGCTTGTCAATGTCACCAATTGTATTACTTCTGGCCCCAGATCTTCCTCCTCCCATTCCAAATCAAGCAGAGAAAACAAGGCGGGAAAGCAGGGAGAAATTTTGAATTGGAGCGCCTGTAAGTTGCACACAATATTGATGTTGACCAACGATGACACACACGCTCACTTTCTCAGCTAGCTTTCTCCATCCTCTTCAACTTTCAGTTTATAAACACTGTTTATGCCAAAAAAACCTTTTAATTAAAGCAAAAAAAACCCAAACCCTTTCAGTTCATTTTTCCAGGGATAAAAAGAACAGTGATGCAGCTATGAGAGAAGCAAAAGTAAAACCGGAAGAAATCACCCAACAGTGAATCCTTGCTTGGTTTCGGTGAAGTGCTAGCCAGTATTACATTTCTGCACATTCCCTTTCCTGTTTCATATGGGGAGAAGCAGAACCAGAATAATAGAAAAGATACAGACCAGCTTTTATTCCTCTGCCCAGAAGAATACAAGAAGAATCCTACTGGATCAGACCAAAGGCATCTAAGTTCAGCATCCTGTTCCCCACAGTGGTCAACCAAAAGGCCTATAGGAAGCCCACAGGCATGACACAAATACAACAACACTTGCAGTTGCTACCCACCGACTGGTATTCAGCGATCCCCTTTGTTGTGAATTTGGGTGGAGAAGTGGTGAGACTGTCCCCAGCACTTATCCCACAAGCCTCAATAAACAGCTTGTGCCAAAACCTGGCCTAGTATTTGATATTTGCTGCAATGGTGTGTTTGCTTTTATCTCCTATAGGGCTTCTTCTCTCCTTAAGTTTTGATGGGCTTTCAGTCCATTCTAAGAAATGGGCTTTCTGTGTATCCCTCTCCAAATTTCCAAAGCAAGTTCTGTGATCCAAATGAATTATGCATATGAAGTGCACATTTTATTCTGTAATTTATTCTGCTTGTCGAACTGGAAAGGAGAGAAGCTACTAGGGTTCTGAAGCCCTGCTTTCTTACCGAAAATCCTATATACCTTCAAACTTTTGTTGGCAACCTTAAGCACCAAACATCATAGATATAGATAGATATAGATGATATATATATATATAGATTGACGAAAGTCAAGTTCCTCTGGATGGTGAATTACGCATCATTACTGATTAATGTATTTTTCACAGCGTACTTCTAAATCATAATATAGACACTGGACAGTCAAGGCAAGATGGTACCAAGTAAATATGTTGAATTTGTCATTATTTTCCCCAAGAACAGTTGACAGTCTAGTGATGTGATTCCTCCAGTCTTGTTTTCACCCCTGGGTTCCATCTCTGCCATCCCTTTTCACATCAACTTCCTTTTGATTATAAAACCCTTTTTTTCTTTTTTAAAGAGGCTAGAATCATAATTCATTTTATTTTATGTGGTATAGTTACATGGACCACCAGTTAAAAATAAGTACATGCAAAACCAGCTGCAGCAAGATGTGTCTACCACACCCTTGGTGAATAGAAACAAGGTCTAATTAAAATAAAGTTTCGAGACACATAGCCATTTAATTAATTTGGTTTTGAGCCTCCTTAGTCATTTAATTAATTTTCTTTGAATTACATTTGAATTGAATTAGAATAAAGATAGGGATTTTTCAGTTTTTAAAAACATGTCAAAAGCAAGTGTACCACTGGAAATAATATACATTCTTCCCACTCCTGATAACCCTGTTTGTTTGGGTTTTTTGACAACGTTTAGGTTGAATGAATGAGCTGAGGTAGAGGGAACCTTGTATTAAAAATATATATGTTTGTGTTTCACTAAATGTTCGGCATATTTACATGTGCCGAACATTTAATGTTCGGCACATGTAAATAAATCAAATACAGTAAGTCCCATTCCAACTGCAGTCCCCCACTCCATTTCAAAATATGATATTTTGTACCTGATGAAGAGTGTTAAATTACTGAAGGGTACTCAAAGGTGTTTATGGACACACACTCTTCAAAAAGAAAGAAAGGAAAAAAGACATTATCAGGCAGAATGTCTGTCTCAGATGATAGTCTTACATTGGTAACTTTCAATAATTCCTTCTGACAAGTCCAGGCTAGCTGACATTTTTTTAAAAGAAGAAGAAGAAAAAAAGGCTAAAGTATCAGTTTGAATAAAAACTTCCTAACTAGGCTTCCAAGAAAGAGGGGGGAAATCCTGCTAGTTAAAACATTTTGTGAGAATGTATCTGCCTTGTATCCCCCAATGTTGCTAGATGTTAAGTAAATATATGCTCATTGTAAAAATATTTTTTTAAAAAAATGTTGCTTTGGCAACTCTCTTATTAAAATGCATTTGTAACCCCCATCTGTCAAGAAAGTTTTGAAAAGTTTGTTTACTTTGGATAGCAGCCCTGTCCAGGGTTACCCCAGCAAACAATGATAGCAGTCTTCAGAAGCTGTGTGAGGAACAAGCCACTAGGGATCCATTTTTGTTTTAATTGGCACACACAAACACTTTTCTGGTCTGTCAAGAAGATCAAGCTAATATGCATGGAGGGTGTTATATTCTCAGCTTTGGGGAGTACTAAGGCTCCCTTTATTTAAGTAATTTAAATGATAGACTGCAAAAACTTTGCAAAGTCAGAAAAAATGTTTTATATTTTCATGGGGAATATTTGTTTTAAGGAACAGAAAATGTTATACATATCTAAAGATGTTGAACCTTGTGTTATAATTAACCTGCTTTTTCCAACTCTGTAAAATTTGTTTAAACAGGATAAATATTGCTATATAAAACACCCAACAAATGTTGCCTGCATTGCTGCAACTTCGCCTACTATTAAAAAATAATAATGGGAGGGTATTAATATGCAGGTGTTTACAGTGCGTGTTTCCGTGTCTCTTAGCATGATTGATCTGAATGTAAAATTGCTGGAAATCTCGGCGGTGCCATCATATCAAATCAACCTGCCTATCAAAGCAATTTGTTATTTAATGGCAAGAAAACAAATGTTTGAACTAAATTCACCAGTAGATCTCAAGTGAGTTTAACACTGCAAGGACTGGGGTCAAATTCACAAAAGAAGAGCATTTATTTAATTGAAATTGAGTTGAACCTTTGATACTCAGATAATTTTGTCCAGGGTGCTCCTATAACACTGACTTGTATGACATAATAATTTCCTCCAAAGTGGAACTTCAGATTCATGAGAAAATCAGAACGTTTCAGGGCTGCCAGTATTCCCAGCTCATATGTTTAAGATTATTCCCTGCTGTGCTGCATCAAACTAGTGCAAGAGACAAGGAAACCCAAAGCTCTTATGGTTAATGAATTTGACAATTTCAGATTCTCTCACTTTCTCATTGTTCGGTTTGCCACAGTTTCACATCAGTTTGCATTTTTTTAAAATAACAATAATATTAATAATAATTTTTAAACTTCTCATGAAAATTCACCAGCCCTTTATAATATACACTTTTGTATGCAATTTCCCTAATGGGATGCATTTTTGTATATTTTCCTCACTTAGATATTCATGAGGCTGTTAGTATCGCTGATGGTTGTGCAAGTGAGGCCTCCTCCCTGCCCCAGTTCCCCCACGGCCTCACTTATTATTTGTACCCCACCCATCTGACTGCCTACAGGTAACTGAATGTACTACTGCTTGGTATTATTTGTCCATTGGCATCAGTCTGTCTTGAGAGACATTGGAGTATACCTCCAGGGGTTAAGTAAAAATGATGGGTGGGCAGTGTGTATGAAGGTCCTGGGCTGCCCACACAGCATGACCCCCCCTCTAGGCCTCGCTGATGTGGTAGAGCAATGTAGAACAATGTGTTTGGCACCAACCACTCTGGATTTGTTTAGGGTTTTACTCTTTAGCATTTTCTTCTTCTGAAAATATGTTCCCTTGCTAAAATATATGCAGTCATACCTTGGGTTACAGATGCTGCAGGTTGCACATTTTTGGGTTGCGCACTGCGCCGAACCCGGAAGTACCAGAATGGGTTACTTCTGGGTTTCAGCGCTTGCACATGTGCAGAAGCACTAAATTGCACTTTGCGCATGCGCAGAAGTGCTGAAATTGTTACCCATGCGTGCGCAGACACGGTACTGCGGGTTGCAAACATGCCTCCCGCACAGATCACGTTCGCAATCCGGCCGTCCACTGTACTCCATATATCAGAGAAAGAGAGAACCCCCAATATTATGGTATTTTTTATTTTATTTTTTGCATTTGGCCAGGACAACAAACATTTATCAAACATTTAGGAATTGCTTTGTTTTGACTTGCACTAAGAAGAAGAACACTTGCTAACTTCAGAACTGCACACGTTTATTTGCACTGGTTTCAAGTGGGTTTCTTGTATACTAAAATAATAACTGTCTAAAATAATTATGTGTTTATAGAGAAATACTGTATGGCTAAAATAAGAACAGCAGCCTGAACATCTTCCAGCTAAAGTTAATATTAATCCAGGTAAGAACGAGAGTAGGAGGTCTGTTTAGTCTTAACTGTAACACTAATTCAATTGCCAACTCTCAAAAGAAAAAGAAAAACTAGTATCAGGGAGAAGCTGGAAGGGTAGGGAATCAATCTGGGTGAGGAGCCCAGAGAAGACCTTCAAGGTGGCATCTATCTATTCACCTGAGGGGCACTGCTAACAATATGTGTCAGGAGGAAAGTAACTCCTTTGGCCATTTCTGGCAACTGGGCCCAAAGCAAAAACAAAATCATCAAACCAGATCCATAACTTGTTCTGTTTTGAGCAATGATCAAGGACAGGCGACCCTGAAAAGCTTTTGGAAGGATTTCGGCAGGCACCTCTAGAAAAGCAGCACTCATCCTCAGACTATGCCTTAAGACTTAAGCAGAAGCTGCAGTTCTGTTTAAGTTGCTAGCTCTGCCTTCTGTGGAAGGAGCCTCATAATTTAAAGGGGTATTGGCTGCTTTAGCAGTCAATGACAACCACAGAACAGAGGAGACTGTGCTTCCATTCAGGCTTCTTAGCTGTAGTCCTCAGTGCCAGAGGAGGGCATCCCCTTGGTCCAGAGGGACACTGGCATAACGGGTTCAAAATCTCTCTGAACTAAGGCTCATGGTCCTGTTCCATGCATATTACCCGTCTGAATTCAAATGAAACTTTATTGGCTTGGAATCTACCAGGGTTCCAATATGCACAAAAGCCACCGCAAGGACAGGAAGCTTCCTCTCTGCTGTCAGTTACCTTTGAACATGTAGAGGACAATGAGAATGGCAGGCAGAGCTAGTGCACACCCCCTCTACCCTTCTCACATGTTTAGTTAACCTGTATAGGGCTCTAGGAGGCACTAAATAAATAAATAACTAAATCCCTAACTTGAAATTGCTAGGTTGTACTGCTTCTTAATGTGTTATACAGGATCACATTGCAATCTCACCTGCATGTGAATTCAGAAATCTCTTATTCTTCGCCACTATAAATAATTGCATTTGGACATTAAAAAAAACAACAAAAAAACACAATAAAACTGAAAAGGTCCTGTTGATACAGGAGACATGCTCGGTGGGCGGTGGGGGTGGGGGGGAAGAGTTGAAAAAGCCAATTCTCTTCTTATCAATCATGCTTTTGACTAGAGATGTGTAAATGATTTTCCACTGCAAACATAACCTGGTGAAATTAACATTTACATGAGATTCACAATAAAACAGCATGACCGTGACATGAGCCCACATTGAAATTATCAAGCATATCCTTTCACTCAGCCCAGAAAGAGAGCTGGAACAGGATTGAAACAGTGGAAGTGTCAAAGATAATATGGAAGAAAGCTTTTATCTAAGTGGAATTCTAGGTACAAGGCATGCATGTCAGCCACCTATTCCCAAAAATGCAGCCCTTATAATTGCCCAATGAAACCAAATACCAGGCCACTGCTCTTCGAGTTCTATAACCTGAAAATGCAGGTCAGAGTTCCCATGTTCCCCAAAAGAGCTGGCAGGAGGATTGTGCCTTGCTCAACATATTACTAAAGCTAAGGGCTATTGCTGTGTGAAAAGTCCATCCTGGCAATAAATCACCATATGAAATGCAATATATGTGAGTAGCGTATTTGCCTTGCATACATTTTATTTCCTCATGCAAAGTGCCTTTTATCTAGGACACCTGTATTATCATCTATTTAAACAGCAAACTGAGTTGTATCAGCTTTGTCATCAAATAGGGAGGGAGGTATTAGTAGGGCTCGCTGAGGAATTTCATTTTGAGGAATCCTGATGCAGACTAACCAGATCAACATCTACCAGACTAGTATGAGGATAAGAACATATTATTTGGATTTTGTACTTATCCTAATTTTGTGATACAGTTCTTAACTTAGAGCATGTAACAAAATACATAAAAATAATGTGTTTGAAACAAATAAATTCATAAATGAGTGTACTGAGAGTAAATCCTTAAATATGTATTTTGAGATAAAGTATGTACCTAAATAAGTGTTAAATCAGGGGTCAGCATACTTTTTCAGCAGGGGGGCAGTTCACTGTCCCTCAGACCTTGTGAGGGGGCTGGACTATATTTTTTTGGGGGGGAGGGGGGAATGAACGAATTCCTATACCCCACAAATAACCTAGAGATGCATTTTAAATACAAGCACACATTCTACTCATGTCAAAACACCAGGCAGGCCCCACAAATAACCCAGAGATGCATTTTAAATAAAAGGGCACTTTCTACTCATGTAAGAACAGGCTGATTCCTCGATCGTCCGCAGCCTGGATTTAGAAGGTGATTGGGTCGGATCCAGCCCGCAGGCCTTAGTTTGCATACCCATGTGTTAAATTATTTAAGTAGAAATCTGTCTGTGTTTCTGTATTTTTTTAAAAAATCAGGTAAATGTGGAAATGGGACAGAACGAACTTTTCAATAAATATATGCAAACTTGGCATGGACTGGAAAGAGACTGATCTGTCCATCTCTAAATATTAGTATGTGCAAGGTTTGCAGCAGCAGAAGATCATTGGGGAGGTGGAAGTCCTAAGACACACACTCTGGGGCTGTGTGCATGGTAAGAGTAGATTATAAATAATATAATTGATTAATTAATGGTAAAATAGCCCCAAAACAGCTCAGTAAGCACTATATATGCTGAGTAGCCATTTAACGTTGAATGGGTACCTGAGCCAAGATGCCATGTTGGGTGGGGAAGGGAATGAAATGCAGTATTTGAAAAACAGACTGACTGGCTGGCTGGAATACTGAATAGGAAGATTGTACACTGCAACATCTTTTTCTTGAAGGTCCCACTCCTCAGCATTGCACATTTCATTTGTATTTCACAGCAACCAGGGGTGCCAAGCTGAATAAAATATTGTGGGGAGGTAATCCCCTCCCCACATAATCAATCACATGTTGTGACACATGCACACCATTTGAATGTGCATTAATTCTGGGGGTGCTGAGTCCCTCAAATAATTTATTGGGGACGGGGCTGAAACCTCGGCCCCTAGGAGTTGGCTCCTATGACAACAACTTTCATATTAACCTCTACCATATACAGTGGTACCTTGGTTCTCGAACTTAATCCATTCTGGGAGTCCGTTTAACTCCCGAAACCAATTGAAAACCAAGGCACAGCTTCCGATTGGCTGCAGGAGCTTCCTGCAGTCAAGAAGAAGCTGCGTCAGACAACTGGCTTCCGAAAAACATTCGCAATCCGGAACACTTACTTCCGGGTTTGTGGCATTCGGAAACCAAAACGTGCGAGTACCAAGGAGTTCGAGAACCAAGGTACGACTGTACAGTTTTTTGTTGTTTTGGATGCTAGGATAAATGGGTATGGATCATCCAATCCAATCAATTTAAGATACCTTGTGCTTTTACTAACTGTGCCAGTTACTGTTGTGTAACAGATTCGTACCAATCAAATTTAGCCTATTCAGTTCATTAAAAAAAAAAAATCCTTCATACTGGATCCAATACTTCTCTGGACAAGATGGAAGAACTCATAATAGGTGGTTAATGCATCATGGAGTCCAACCTGTTCTGAATGAGTTGCGCTCCTTGTAAACAATTAGGCTTGCGGTTTGGAGGTACTTTAGATACCACAACATATCTTACGCTAGCTACAATTGATGGTTCAGTTGTGACCCTTTTTGCACAGAGATAATCTTGTGACATGTTATTCAGACTCTAGTAATCTGCTGATGAGACTACTGATATGTGTTGTACTGGGTCTGGCTTCTGAGACTATGTGGAAATTTTAATTGTTCCAAACAAAGCAGCAAGACTGATCTTAAACCACTTGTGGGCTGCTGGTCCATTTCCAAGTACAACTCCAAGCACTGACTTTAACCTTTGAAGTCCAGTTTAAGCTGAACCTGTGTATCTAAAGGATCTCGTAGGCACACACATTTGTTGAATTCCTTCATTAGAGAGGCTTCCAAATCCTATGTCCATCCAACACTATTGGTCTTTTAGTTAATTTTCAGTTCAATCCTATGCATGTTTACTCATAAGTAATCCCCTGTTGCTGCTTTTCTTTAAAGCCTGTTTTAGTCTCTGTTTTTATCATTATTTATTATACACTGGAAGTCACCCTGGAAGTTTTATTTTAAACAGAAGGGTGGGATATTCAATTCTTTAAATGAATACATAAGCTACGTGAACGAATGAACGAATGAACAGAATGCACAAATTTTCAAAATTTTGAAAGTTTAGTATTCATAAATTGAATCTTCAATAAATAAAAACATTTAAAATAAAAACACTCTTTAAAAAAACATTATCAGGAAATTTTATTTCCAAAACCACATTGTGATTAGTTGTTCTATCAGGTAATGTAAAAACAAGTATCTTATTTTAATTTGGTATAAGGTTGAAGGTATGATATTTACAATCGAATCAAATTAACATTGGGAAATCTTTTGCACTGAGAAGTATAGCTCTACAGAAAGAAAGTTTGAAAGATAGATAACTGTACAAAGTTAATTTTACCCATTACCCATTGATTCTAGCATCCTGCTTAGTTAGGTTTCAGAACTGCGTGATTTTGCCATTCATTAGTACCTATGCTAAAGAAGCTTTGAGGATAATTGTAAAACTTCAGGCTTCAACAGCCTAAGGAGGATAGCCTTACAGCCAGATAATGTGAACAAGAAGGGGGGAACATGATAGGCAGATACATTATTTTCAACGAGGTCCTGAGAAGGCTTTCAATTAAGGGGAAAAAAACAATTGACTGATGTTCCACTACTTACTGCCAGGAATCTCTATGTAGCATTTGTAGAGGTTTTTCCCTCCTTGCTCTGCCCAACATGTGGGCTGAGTGTCAAGCTGTGAGTTTGTAAATCTTTTTCGGCACTTATCTAAACTCAACATGAATTATAGGATTGCCAAATCTATTTGACGCAGGCTTGGGTTTTTATTTTTTTATTTTTCAGTGCAAGGGAGGGAGGTGTATATGATCTAAAATATGTTCCCTTCTATATAACTACTATTCTACAGTATAGTCAGTTGTGATGGGCACTAGATTATGAACCATTCTCTTTTCTTTAATAGCATATCTAAGCCCTATTCTACCAGTGCTTTGATATATTTAAGTTCAGTTATTGATCTATTTGTTTACTAGTAAGCACTATAATATGCTTCCTTCACAAAGCTGTTTTGTTTGGAGCAGATGCAAAACAGTGAAGTTATGCATACAATTCTGTTTGTCAATATTTCTAAATACATATTCATTCCAGTAAAATGGTCATAATTTTGTAACAGCAATAATAAGGACCCCTGGCAAATGAAGTGCCTGTGCTTTGTGCACATTCTGCACACAAAGCAGGTTGCCTTTCCCTGCTAGATCCAGAGAGGGCTGGATCACCAATGTCTGGGGTGGATGAAACGTTTTTGTTTCAGTACAACAGTGGCCCCAAGTGCAAAGCATTCACTATCCTCGCAGGGATGGCTAGCTACTACTCTTCATGTAGGAATACATTTGAGAACTTCATTGGGATTGGGGCTAATTTACTTCCTAGTCACCCCACTCATTTGTAATCATGTCTGCCCCATTCTGGATGGCTCTCCTCCTCCATCTGCTATGCATAGATTGAGAAGCCCTGCTGGAACAGGCCAGTGGCCCACCTAGTCCAACGTTCTGTTCTCAGTGGGTAGCCTGCACAACAGTGCCGCGATTTTCAGCAACTAGTATCCAGAAGCATAGTGTCTCCAGAGTAAAGGCTGAGTATAGCCATCATGGCTGGTAGCCATTGATGGCTTTATCTTCCATTATTTTTTTATGACCACACACAATACAGTGGTCCCTCGGGTTAAGAACTTAACTCGTTCTGGAGGTCTGTTCTTAACCTGAAACTGTTCTTAATCTGAGGTACCACTTTAGCTAATGGGGCCTCCCGCTGCCACCGTGCAATTTCTGTTCTCATCCTGACGCCAAGTTCTTAACCCAAGGTACTATTTCTGGGTTAGCGGAGTCTGTAACCTGAAGCGTCTGTAACCTGAAGCGTCTACTGTATATAGTTTCCCCTCCTGTTACTATGGTCTATGATTCTAAAGCCCTAATCTTTGTTCCAGAACGAGCTAAATATTATGATGGGGTGCAATGATGACTGCACTTTCAGGACATCACCCCCCCCCCCCCTATGCTTATAGTCCCAGCATCATAGTTGTCTGTGATGTCCAATTTCAACGCCACTATTAATGGATGCACCATAATACAAAGCTGTTAACATTCAACATCCTTTTCAGGATGGAACCAGCTAGACTGGTGCAAGCATATATGCCTAATCGATGGTAGCAAGCATTTATGATGGGATTACACCACAGACCAACAGGGGAGCACTTCACATCGAATGTTCCCAAAGCATACAATTCACATACTTTTAGCTGCATTTATTTTTAAGACTAGAAAAGCAAACTACATAAATAAAAATTGTCTCCATTGCTAGATCACCCAGTGACATGTATATTTATCTGTACATGTGTGTATCTACACACCACACATACACAAATATCCATACACACATGCATATGTATATGCCTCTCGTACAGACATACACACAATTGTCAACCTCTTAATAAGGATTATAAAGTACTATCCCTTTGGTTGTGGGCCTAATAAACTTTGTGTGCGTGCGTGCGCCTGTATTTTTTTTTAATATCATTATAATAATATTACATGGCAGGCAAAAATATAATGAAAATGATAATTTGCCAAAAAGATTTAAAAAACACTGAGGTGTTACCTATCAAAAGTTCTCCTTCTGTCTGTGATACAGCACAGATTGCAATCGTGACAGTAAATCTGGTGCTATTGTTAATGCCATGGCACTTTGGTTTTTGGCTTGCTTCAGTCCAATCTGTGACATGCTTGTGAATATCTTTCTTCTGTTCTGTCTGTATGGCATATGGATTTCTGGGATACAACGTCAGACCTATCCACATAACAAGTGTTCAGAGCACCTTATCATTTTTAAAAGCCAATTACTCAAAAAGACAAATGTGAAATGTTTCACATTTAATGATGAGCAAATCTGCAAAACAAATGCAATTTTGCTACATCTTGGGGGAAAAAAGTTTAGTTTAACTGTAAATATTGCAATGGAGTCTTTAGCAATACACATGATGGGTAGGGACCAGCTCATATTATGCATATTTGTACATGACTGTCACTTAAATTTGCAGCATTTTTCATAGTGGCTTGTTTGAAATAAATAGAAAGAAAATAAGGCACAAATGACTGAAATAGAAGCCTGCAAAAATGTCATTGCTCACGTCGAGCATTGGACACTTTAAAAAAAAATATTTTGAAAGTCTCACCCAAAAACATGAAAACTGCATATGTCTACAGAGGTAGAGGTCAGTAATGAAACAATTAACAGCAAAAATATGAAACCATTTCCTAGAAATATTTGTCAATATATAAACAATGTTTGGTACCACACATAAGTTCTCTATGAAGCCTAGATTAGTAGCCGTATGTCCTATTCTCAAACTGAAATGATGTTACTCGGAATACCTAAAGACATGGTTTCAAAACAATGTTTTTCTGGGACTACATGGGTTCAAGTTATGATTCTTCTTTGATGCAGCAACAAATAAACAGGATGCATATAGGAGTTTTAAATCTACATAACTACTGAAGCCCACATATATAATGTGCTAAGTGGTGTGTGACTATATGCACAGTGTATACGCAAACTCTTTTCTGTGTTAGTGGACGTTTGTGAACTTTGCTCAAAGCCCTTTCATATACGTATATAGACAGCAAGGTCATTCACATGGACTTTTGATTACCCAAAAAGAGAATGCTGTTTGCTAGTTAAGGCTTTGAATCATGGGAAGTTACAAAGGTCCCTGGTCCAAGTTATGCTCAGAACAGATTCATTTTTACTCATAGAACAATTGTAACAAGAAGCTAATGTATAATGAATTCCATGAGATTAACAACTCAGTCATCAATTATATGTATACTTAGCTTAGGATAATTATCATTTAGCCCATTGGGATCATTTAGCCCATTACTTGAAACTAAACATGCACATGGTTTACTCGCTCATAGTAGTGGATAGTATTTTCAATTATTAGCAAGCTAAATAAACATATAATCCATCATTTTAGAAGAAGTGAAATATTGGTATTGATAACAACAACAACAACAACAACAACTTTATTGATTCCCAGCCACTCTGGCCAGCTTCCAACACACATAAAAACATAATATAACATCAAACATTAAAAACTTCCCAGTAAAGGGCTGCCTTCATAGTACTAGTGGAACAGCTTTCTTTAGATTTAAATGCCACAGGTTCACTTCATAGCTCTTGTGATTTTGAACTTCATCAGCAAAAAAAACAAAACCATCCCACCTCTCCACTCCACCCCACCCTCAAAAAAAAAAAAAAAAACTTGCAAAATACTAGACAGAATTCTGATGGTGCGAATTCCTCAGCTGTAAGAGCTGAGTGAACACATAAATACACTTTTGTAATATTTGTGTAATCCAGCTCAGCTGTAAAACCACAAATTAAAATTTAGCAAGGCAGAAAGGTGGGCCGCAAACAGAGGATAAGATGTTTATTTTAACTGGGATCCTGTTGTTGTTATTCTGCCTTTTTAAGAAGGTCAGCCACATCTGTGGTTGACTTGAAGAAGGCCAAATGTGCTAAGTTAATATCTGATTTGGGAAATGGACTGTTTTACCTCTAATCCACAGCCAAGCTGTAACAACAAATTCCAGTATTATTTGCTGGTTTTCAAACGTTATCATCCTAAAGCCACAATGAAATCTAAAAGGAAAACAGAACTAGTTATAGCCTCAATAGCTGTACGTTTATAATGTCAGACATTTTTAGATGTTTAAATGCTGTGTAGTTGTAAAGTATAATGGATGAAACAATAAATGAGCAACATCATATCGAGGCAACTCTAGGTATGCTACAGCAGGGACAATGGGAAACCTTTCACATTTTCATTTAGAAAATGCAGTATGTTCACGCTAGTGGAGTTCAAGCACCTTTATTCCTTTTCTGGCTTTGTTCTGTTTAGATTACATGGCCTGCCTTATTCTGGGTAGAAATTTTCTGTGACAGAAAAAGATAAGCTCTTCTCCCAGACCTTTTGCTAATTAAAAAAAAAAAATCATGGCCTTTTAAACTGTGTGTTGGGAGGGTTATTGTTTCTGTTTGTTGTTATGGCATTTTTTATGTTTTTATATTGTAAAGTGCCCTGTGATATTCAGATGAAGGGTGGTATAGAAAAAATACTACTACTATTACTACTATTTGCGCATTGTCAGTATTCCCCCATACCAGTTGCAGAGGTTTTCCTAGTCTGAATATAGACTGAGATGACATCCTGAGTTCACCTGGAAATGGATTAATACTTGTTCAAATTATTTGCTAGATGGGATCAAAAGTCTGTAGTAAACACCTGAAGCTCATTTTACGAATGTAAGAATTGCACTGACAAGCAAAACCAGCCATTTTAGAAAGAGAATATAAAAAGGTCCACCATGAAAAGACACAATGAGATAAGGAAAGTGTCAACGTTATTTCATTCATTCTAGTAGACTGAAATAACTATGTGCGTAGCCAAGGGTGGGGTATGTGGACAGAAGAAAGGTGGCTTAATCTGACATGCATTCTGTCATGGATTTTTCACGGATTTTTCACAGTGTTTTAATTTTAACTTCACCTTTCTGGGAAACGGGCTACTCAAATAATTTCTGGAAGCAAAGTTATAGTTTTACAGGCAGATTGTAAAACCCCATCAAATGAAAGCTTTAAGAAGGACTCCCCCGCATTTACTTTGAACTTAATCTGAAGAGGTTTAATCACAGCTTGTACACATCTTTTTTAAATGCTATAAGTCTCTCTCTCTCTCTCTCTCTCTCTCTCTCTCTCTCTCTCTCTCTCTCTCTCTCCCTCCCTCCCCCTCCCTCCCTCCCTCCCTCCCTCTCTCTCTCTCTCTCTCTCTCTCTGTGTGTGTGTGTGTAGCAGGGAGTAATAATCAGGCAGGAAATCATTACAACAGATGCTGACTTTGGTGATCCCATTTACACATTAACAATCTGATGCGAAACCCTATATAGGCAGTACCTGTGATAACTAAAGTGTCAGTTGGTCATTAGGCAAGAGGGAATGAAAGGGAAACAGAACATTGTTTTGTTAATGGCTACGATTCCCCCCCCCCCCTTGCACCTGTTATTCTACTATTTTATTTCAGCTACATTTCAAAACACTACAGTTGGGTTCTCCTTGCCAACCTGGGATGGCATAAGCCTGGGTAACAGAACAAAATGTGAGGAGGTCCTTCTGTCTTTAACGCCTGTTCTCCAGTGAATCAGCCTCCAATTAATCTGTTTCTTCGGTAGGAGTTTAATAAAAAAAAGTCAAGCGCACACATGTTCAGTCTTGTATAGCAATAAAACTGTGTTAACATTATCTGCCTAGCCAGGTCAAAAAATTGTATATAATTAAATGCCAAAAAACCACTTCAAAATTATAAAGAGCTTTCCTTTTCTTTTTTAATATTAAAAACATGGTTTAGGGTGTGTGCGGACGCATGTGTGTGTGTTTTGGTATGTAATTGATTAAGAAAGGCAGAGTGGCTGAAATACAAAATGGGATAACGAAGAGAGTGGTGTCACTTTTTATTACATTTTCAAAAAAAGTTTGTTTCATGGCCAAATGACACACATTAAAAAAAAAACACCCTCTCAAGTTATCGAGCATGCTAGTTTGCATTTTTATGAACCAACGAATGCAGAAACCCAGATTTTTGTGTGTGTGTCCAGACTGTGGAATACAAACTTAGTAGGTTGTGCACACCCCTAATCTCCACACTGTCAATCAGATGTCTCCCACAGTAAAATAAATAGTGTTCAAGATATGTTCTATATATCATATTGCTTTGATGGATATTTTTTAACTGAATTGTATTATTTTATGTATGAATGTTTTAATGTAGAGTATTAAAGGCAGATTCCTTCTCGCTAAAGGAATGTGTGTAATCAAGCTGACTGTGGGCAGCCTGCCCCTTCTCTTCCCCATGCCCAATACATTCTGGAAGCATAGCAAAGGAAAGGGGATGCTAGGGACCTCACCTTGCATGCGTCATCTGTGCAGCAAGATGTCAGTGTGCATTCACTGTCTAGCAATTGATACCTTGTACCTGCTTAACTAGGGACGCGGGTGACGCAATGGGTTAAACCGCAGAGCCTAGGACTTGCCGATCAGAAGGTTGGCGGTTCGAATCCCCGTGACGGGGTGAGCTCCCGTTTCTCAGTCCTTGCTCCTGCCAACCTAGCAGTTCGAAAGCATGTCACAGTGCAAGTAGATAAATAGGTACCGCTCTGGCGGGAAGGTAAACGGCGTTTCTGTGCACTACTCTGGTTTGTCAGAAGCGGCTTAGTCATGCTGGCCACAGGCCAATAAAGTGAGATGAGCGCCGTAACCCCAGAGTCGGCCACGACTGGACCTAATGCTCAGGGGTCCCTTTACCTTTCCCTGCTTAACTGGTTGGGTTTCTGTAAGGTGCTGGGACAGGGCATCTAACACAAGCTCTCATTTGTTAGGCTACTGTGGTGCCACCAGTGCTGTTTCCGCTGCACACCTTATAGGCTGTGCTTCAGAAGCACCACAGTAGCAGTGTATCTTAAGTACCGAGTCAGCTGACTCCCAAGGACAATTCTATCATGTCACAGAGTTTGCTGCTTAGCCTTGTCTGTTATGTGAAACCTGCCCCGCATAACTGATCACAAGACGTGGCACATGCATACCATTTGAATGGCAATGCCCATCAACCTGGGTGGGGGAGACCCCTTAAATATTTTATTGTCCCTTTGTTCCCTAGGAGTTGGCTCCTATGCTCTGATCCTTCACTGTTGCTCTGGAAGTCTACCCTTATCAGGTATTGACTAGGTTCCTGCTTCTAGCTCAGTTGTCCGAAAAACCAGCACTCCTTTGATTGACTGGTCTAAAAGTGAACAGTCCCTCAGATATTCTTTTTTTGCGGGGGAGAAGGTAGTATCAGGCCTATTCTTCCTTCCTTTCATTCACAGTTGTTGTTGTTTTAAGAATATATACGCCAACAGTACTCAACAATATGCAATACAGTCATACCTCGGGTTACAGCCGCTTCAGGTTGCGTTTTTTTGGGTTGCGAACTGCCAAAACCTGGAAGTACCGGAACAGGTTACTTCCGGGTTTCGGCAGTTGCGCATGCGCAGAAGCGCTAAATCGCGCTTTCAGCATGCTCAGAAGCGCCGAATTGCAACCCGCTTGTGCGCAGATGGGGGTTGTGAACGCTGTGGGTTGTGAATGTGCATCCTACACGGATCACGTTCACAACCCGAGCATCCACTGTATACAATATGTGTATTACGGTAACAACATATAATCACTAACCCGAGCATCCACTGTATACAATATGTGTATTACGGTAACAACATATAATCACTAACCCGAGCATCCACTGTATACAATATGTGTATTACGGTAACGACATATAATCACTAACCATTTCTGATATTTTTTAACCTTCTAAAAGATAGAAGGTACTTACTTGACCTCTTGGCAGTTGTGTCACCGGGGCTTACCAGCTGAATCAATCTGGTGTTCTTGCTGGTGCATTTGCACTGCACCAACATCCCCACTTCTTCTCCTCCCACTAAGCAGCAGTGACTCACCTGGCAGAGGTCAGGTAACAGCCTCTGCTGTGCCATGCTGCCCACTACTGCAGGACAAATCTATGTTTCTTTAGTTCTGCATTAACTTCAAACAAACAACTTAAGGTTTTAATGCTGGACCTCAAAGACTGGTTCTGAAACAATTAGATGCTTAGATGTCAAACTATAACTTGGACACTAAGGCTAGCCAATGTATATTATTATTAATTTTACAATTTATGATTTATTTTCCATAAATTTATATACCGTTTAATTGCCAAGGTGGCAGTTACATGTGAAAATCGTTGTGGTACATATGTGGTTGCTTTTCTGTGGATGGTTATCTGATTAAATTAGAATGCAAGAGGTCTGGTTAGATGCTACTCTCATCAGCCGAAATGTGAGCTTTTATAAACTTTATTTTGTCTTCTAAATTTATTGCAATGCTTTCATTCCATCACCAGGTGTTGCTACAGTTTTGAATGCACAGTGAAGAGCTCTAGAGCAACAATTAGTGGAATGATACAAAGAGATGTTCCTACAAAAAAAAGCTTGTCCACCGTTAATTACTTAATTAACAGAATTCTTGAATTAAGGAATACATGCTACAACAAAAGCAGGGATGGGAACTATCTTCCAGCTTGAGGGACTTTCTGGGACTGTATATCTGTGGTGAACAGGGACAAGTGCAAAAAGTGGGTGGAGCAATGGGATCTGACTGTTTCTATGGTAGACTGCATTCCAGCCATGCAAAATACGGAGGTTTCTACAGCCTCCATCCAGGGAAGCAAAGGTAATTAGCACAGTTCAAGACCACATTCAGCCAGGCAAAAGTACATGAAGAGGATGCAGAGCAGGAACAGTGAGGAATGCTGCCTAAAAAGAGGGGGAGGGGCCTGGAGAGGGCCATAGAAGAGTCCAGAGCTTCTCCACGTCTGCCGTGAACAAAGTTGTATCACAAAAATTATGTCAATTATCAAATACACGGATTATATAACTTTAGATGTATAGTCTGTGAGTTCATGAACTGCAGTGATGAATATATAATAATGCAAGATAAAGATCCATTTACTAGCAGAAGGCAATCGGCTCATATCAATCCATATATGAATATACAATATTCAGCACAATATACAGTAACTCAGTCTTGCACAATAGATATACAAGCAGACAAATGACATTCAGTTCAGTCAACACAAATCAATACACAACCACAAGTAAGTTAATTTGATTAAAAGTGTGATTTAGCAATAGGCCTGATGTGGGAAAGAAATAATTGCAATTCAAGATAGAACAGGGGGGTGATGGATTGGAAGAAAATGCTTTTTTAACAGCAGACAAACCCAAAGCCTGCTCCTAAGACACATTTAAATATGGTTTTCAAAATTAGAAAAGATAATGCTTGGGGTCAAAGTATTTATATTCTAAAATAGCTGCATATCTATTTGACACTTCACCATTCTGTCAAAGTGCTTTAATGAATCGCTTTCGCCACAGAAGGAATTAAAGGCTGTGGCACACTGCAGGTACCACTGTATACTGACATTTATAGTAAAATATGAAGAGACCAGAGCTATGAGTAACCTGGGATATGACAAGACTAAGTTAAAAAGTCCTGATCAAAAAGGATTGGGAAAGGACTCACACTAAGACCATCCAAATAGTCACTACGCAGACAAGGAAGAGGAGAGGTCACATAAACAAAAGGGGGGGTGGGAATCACCGATGAGCGGCAAGGAAAGCTCTGCTAAGGAATTTTCATAAGAGGTGGAGTTTACCTAAGATAGACATAGGCAGTGTGGGTCCTTAATGCAGGATTACTATAACCCCACAAAAGGAAGCAAAAGTCTCTGAAGACCCTGCCTATCAAAGTTCTAATGGTCAGTGACATTCTTACTACGGAATGTGCTATAATCTAATACTGCAAAATCAATAGCTTCTTACACCCCTACCAGAGATGGGGAGTGTATGCCTTCCTTATCTCTGCTCCCTCCATTCACTGCGAATAAACATGCACAGGATCCTACCATTATTCAGTTCAGGATAAGAATGCTAGGATGGGGGTCCTCAGCTATGATTTACCAGGGTGTACCAAATCCCAAACATCTCTTGCCATCTCTGCTTTGAGAAAGATTGTGACAGTGAGCTCAAGAAGATGAATATTTACTGGGTGAGGTCTTTGCAGAGAAGTGCCTGCAAGTAACGTAACAAAATGGAGCAATCATTCATGAGATGGGGCAGATTTTGTTTTAGTTCCTATGGTCATCTTTCAGGTCATAGTGAAAATTTAAGAAAAAGCCCTAAATAGAATATGGCATTTCTGTATAACTACTTCAGAAGCATCTCACTGTGTGGGCTGCTGTTGTTCACAAGATGCAGGAGGGATGAGGCTGGGTGGAGGGTTAGCATGGTGCAAACACAAGACAAAACAGCAAACCAAACAACAGAGAGAATCCAGTTCTCCTGTTTTGTTTATTCCATACCAAGATCCTTGCAGCCTCTTGGGAAGCAACAGTGACTTACCTGCTGGTAAGCTAGCACAGCAATTCTGCCTCACCTGGTACGAAGCTTTGGAAACTACTCAAAGTGCTAAAACTGGAACATAGGCTTGTGACTGCTGAGAGTAGGTCGGTTATAAGCTCTGTATAATGTGAGTGGTCATCTTGGAAGATGTTCAGTAGGGCCAGTTCTGGGGTGACTTCTAATGCCTGTTTAGTTATTTTGCATATTTCTTGTAGGACTTCTGTCCAGAGGGGTTGGATTTTGAGGCATTCCCACCACATGTGGCGGTATGTGCCTGTGGAGGTGCAGCCTCTTCAACATTTTGGTGAGGTTCCTGGGCGTACCAGCAACAGTTTCTGTGGTGTTAGGTACCCCCTGTAGGTGAGTTTCAGGATGAGTCCAACCATAACCTGGGCCCCCAACCTCTCTCACTACCAAGGAAACATAACACGCGAATAGAACGAGAACCTATTTAGTTGATGCTGACATGAAACCCCACACGTACACTGCAATTTTTTTAAAAAAGATTAACCATCACCCTTCTTCTCCCCTCCTCTTCTTCCTGACCTTATAATGTACTCAACACTAATGTCTCATAACAAATGTAACTGATTTGTAGAAAAGGCTGTACAACTTTAAAAAAGAGACAAGGCATGCACTTTTGTAAACCAATAAAATCTTAATTTAAAAGAAAGAAAGAAACAACACTGGAACATAGGTCCAGACAAAGAATTGCCTAGAATGCAGTTCCTTACCAGCTACAGTAGCTATATCTTATTCCACTGAAATATACTTTTTTTGTATTCTAAATATATTGCAGATATCAATCTAGTAAAAGCAATCAAATTAGTTTTGCTTTTTGTTTGTAAACCACAAAAATTTAAGAAGTAAGGATCTTACACAATGAGAATCAATCACTTACAACAAAATTCCAAATTTTTATCATTGTAAATGAGAGAGCATAAATACAGCTTGATGTCTTTAGGGAAACAGGCTTGTTTGAGAGAGGGACATCTGGATTTCCGGGCAGTGAGTTTTCTGTGTTGGTATGTGAACTTTACTTTAGGATTAGAGCAAAATGGCAGACTCATGAATATCTAAACCGTCCATCACCCACTGAACAGGAGGCAGCCTCCTGAGCAAAAGGTTTCCTAAAATTGCAAGATGTCATAATGCAACTGTTCTCACTTTCAGACTGTTATATTTTACATTAGATTACTTCATGGAAGATTTTCATGGCAGCTATTTATTGGCATCAGTTTAGAACTAGGCAAAGCCAAGCTATCCATGCTTACTTGGATTTAAGTCTTAATGTTCAAATTAGTATATACTTCCAAGTAAATGTGCATGAGATTGCACCTTTACAATTAACAATTGCCTCATTTCCAGGAAAATCAGGAATGTCCATTTTGCATGTTGAAACCAGAATCACAGAATTGTAGAGTTGGAAGGCACCCTGAGTGTCATCTAGTCCAACCCCCTGCAATGTAGGATTCTCAGCTAAAGCATCCAACCTCTGCTTAAAAACTATCAAGGAAGGAGAGTCAACCACCTTCTGTGGGAGTCTGTTTCACTGTTGAACAGTTCTTCCTCTCAGAAGGTTCTTCCTGATGTTCAGTCATAATCTCCTTTCTTGTAACTTGAAGCCATTGGTTTGGGTCCTAGTCTCCAGAGCTGAAGAAAACAAGCTTGTTCCATCTTCCACATGACAGCCCTTTAGATATTTGAAGATGGCTATCATATATCCTCAATCATTACTCAGAAGACTTGGTTTCCAGACCCGTGATAATCTGGATCACCGTCCTCCATATGTGTTCCAGCTTGTCAATATCCTTCTTAAATTGTGGTGGCCAGACTTGGACGCAGTACTCCAGGTGTGGTCTGACTAAGGCACAATAGAGCAGAACTTTTATTTCTCTTGACTGGAACACTATACTTATGTTGATGCTGCCTAGAACAACATTACTGCATCACACGGATACTCATGTTCACCTTGTGGTCTACTAAGACCCCTAGATCATTTTCACATACAGTCATAGCTCGGGTTGAGCGCGTTTGAGTTGCGCTCCGCGGCAACCCGGAAGTAACGGAGTGCGTTACTTCCGGGTTTCGCTGCTCGTGCATGTGCAGACGCTCAAAATGATGTCACACACATGCGCAGAAGCGGCGAAAAGCGACAAGCGCGTGCGCAGATGTGCTGTCGCTAGTTACGTTTGCTTGTGGATGCGAACGGGGCTCCAGAACGGATCCCGTTGGCATCCCAAGGTACCACTGTATACTACTGGTAAGCCAAGTGTCCTACATCTTACATTTGTGCATCTGGTTCTTCCTGCTTTAGTGTAAAACCTTACATTTGTCCCCATTGAAATTTAGTACTGGCCCAGTTCTCCAATTTGTCAAGGTGATCTTAAATCCTAATTCTGTCCTCAGCAGCATTAGCTACCTCTCATGTTTTCGTGTCATCTGCAAATTTGCTCCTCTTCCTTCTCCAGCAGTGACCTCCTTCCTTATTTTTTTTCTTAAACAAATGTAGGAAGCCTGCAAGCTGGACATGAGTGCAACAGCACACTGCTCACTTTCATTTGCAGCAACTGGTATTCAGAATGTCTCTGACAGTGAAGGCAGAGCAAAATGTTTGATAGCCCAGCATGAAAAGAAACAATGACTTGGAGATGCGCAGGGTGGGAGAGCTTTGGGGCACATTGGAACTGCCATATCTTGTAATGTGCTGCTTCTAAACTGGTGCATGAACATGTAGGAGGTAATAATCAGGGTAAGAGTTGGAAACTGACTGCTGGCCACCAAGAGACTGTCACTGACCAACACGATACCCCATGTCGTGATGCAGTCCCTGTGACCAAACAACTCTATGGAGTTATTTGATGGCACAGGTGTTTGTAGATGTTCATAGCTTTACTTAGAATTCTTAGCACTATGTCTGTAATCTGATCACTACTCCATAGAATGCCATCTTCTACCCTCCAAATCTCTAGCTAATTACAAACTCTCAGTTAAGTGAGACCTCCTAGGGTGCTGTATGTTCATGTATGCTGATATCATTCATGTCAGGAGTGGTCCTTCTGTACAAACCAACTTTCTAGGAACTGCAGAACAAAACCTGCATGAAACAGACAACTTTCCTCATTCAATACAAAGGAAAATTATTCCCCCAACATAAAAATAGGCTTTCATGGGAGATTATAGACCAAGAGGTTTAGTAACAAAACAAAGCTTAAGGATCCAAAACTAAAAGGGATTTTATTTAAAGATTAAAAGGATGTTATGCAGTGTTTCTGTAGGACGGGGTTTGAAAATATTGTACCGAAAGGACTTCCGGTTTTTGCTGCCATGGTGAACAGCGGTTCCCACAATAGCGGAACCGGGGCATGCAGCCAATTAAGGATAATTTGAGAGTAATTATCCTTGCAAGTCCCCCCCCAGAATTGATGGGGGGAGCTCTCACTTGCAGATAGTCCGGTACCTGCCTCCCACTCCTACGGAATGCAGGGGAGAGGGGACGCTGAGTGCATAGCATCTGCACGCATCGGAAACTCTCCAACACAGTCACCAAGAGCGGAGATTCTTTTGTTTCTTAAGATATATCAGAATTCGGACTTAAGAAACAGGCATGTTCTGGAAGAAGGAGACAAGTTAACCTGCTAAATGAATCAGACAGTGAGTGCCAAGGTCTCAATCTGGAGAAGATTTTTGTCGTAATTGGATTGGTATGTGGTGGAGAGGAGCCTTTGTTTTCTCTTTATATATTCACTATGCTGTTTTATGATTTGGCAGCTCTTCACCAAAGGAAAAAATAGCTAGAAATAGATTGTAATTATTAATGGATTGCAATTATTAATGGACTGCAAGAGGGAATCAACAAGAACTTTATAATGCTTATGGATTAATTGAAAGAATGGAACTGTGTGGAAAATATTGGGATGTTCTATGGTAATACCCTCCTACGGAGGACTCTAACTTTGATTTATTATGGTGTTGGCGAGATGTCAGCTTCCTATCAGATGGGAAAATATTCAGAGAAAATGCTGGAAGTTTGCCCGGAGTAATGACACCAGACCACTTTTGGGTTTGAGAAAAACAAGATTGTGAAAGGTCACTACGCAGTAAAACTGAGTCCTTGGTGTGTGTGGGGAGGGGGGATGCCAAAAATGCTTAATTGCAACAAGAAAGGAAGGTCGAAAGCTTTTTAAAAATTCCACACAGAAAGTTACCAGATATAATAATAATAATAATAATAATAATAATAATAATAATAATAATAATAATAATAATAATAATTTATTATTTATACCCCGCCCATCTGGCTGGGCCCCCCCAGCCACTCTGGGCGGCTTCCATAGAAACCAGGAAACACTAAAATATCATACATTAAAAACTTCCCTGAACAGGGCTGCCTTAAAATCCTCTTGCAAATTAAAGGATATGAAACAGTTAAATACAAATGAAAGTCAATGCATCAGTGGCTGTTAAAATAAAGGATCAACATCGGAACTGTATTATTTGGATTAAACAAGCAAATTGGAGCAGGAACAAGGAATCAACATCTCCTAAAAATCTCCTAAAATCAGAACATGGAAAGTCAACCAATATGTTGAATTTGGAATCGGACAGTTGGCTCTTTTAATTGAATTATAATTTGGTATTGTATTAATGTGGTCTATATTGGATTGTTATTAATGAAAATTTAATAAAATTAATTACCAATTTTTTTGAAAATATTGTATCGATACAACCATGGAACTGCAGACTAACCCAGCCAACTCTGGAAACACTATGACTATCAAATGCAGAGTTCAGTAACAAAGGTGGTCCCTCTTGTCTGATCTAATGCTTTTACCTTTTGCAGCTTTTCTCAGAACAATACTGTTGACAATCACCCTAATTTTCTAGGGGACAAGTCCTAAAACAATTATCTACCAAAAAACAAAAAACCACAACTGCTTTGTAGTGAATATCATCTGCTATGATACCGGGAGAAAATGAAATATTTCCTTACATAATGGAACAAATGTTTCTCCACAGTCGCACCAAACGAAAAGTATAAACATGAGCCTAAATCAACAAGGGCAGCATATTCCACTACAGTTAATTATCCCGATTTAGCCCAAGAAATGAGGTTTTAGTCTGTAATCTGTGAGGAAATCTGCTGTTCTGGTCTTAAATCCTTTCCTCAGCCTGGTGATTATCAACTACATTTTTGTACAGGAGGGAATTAATGCCACATACCGGCTAAGCAGCTTTGAAGTAAAAAGGCCTAGACCTGTAATAACTTTTTATACACTGTATCGATTCAGAAAGAGAGAGAAAGAGAAAGAGAGAGGGAGGGAGTCTTGAGCCAGAGGGTTTTCTGGTGGATTTCCATGTCCCTTTTTACCCCTACATTCTGTAAATACTTCTAATGCCAATATGAACCCTCATATTAAATTCACCACAGGAGAGCCCCAGGTAACTATGCACTGTTGCTACCGTAGGCTATATGTAAAACCAGAGGTAAGAAAAGGCCTGAGTTAGAATTAAACTTGATCTTCTCCCCCCAGCAAGTAACAACAATCAATACAACTTTAGAATTTGATGATAAAAAGGAGACGCCTTGAGAGAAAATAATCATGTTGGCAATGTACCAACTGAACTGTACTCCCTGAAAGTACAGGTACCGCACAGACGGAGTACCATTTATATTCAACTGGATTATAACTCCCCTGCGGAAGCCCGGTAGTTCAGTTTAGGAGTTCTTTTTTGCTTCCCTTAAAAAAAGAAAAAACAGTGCTGTCACATAGCATAGAATAGGAAAGGACTGTGTGGCGAACTAGGAAGACCATTTGAAAACAAATCCAAAGCTATGAATGTATTCAGAAGCGTTTCGATCAGTGTGCACATCTTCATCAT